>NC_142929.1:35025106-35077606 GCF_046866305.1 Octopus bimaculoides | reverse complement strand
GAATCCTCTGTGTAGTGGGTTGATCCACTACTCAGGAAGAGACTATTCTAGAGTACGTCCTGTCTTGTCTTCGAAACGTCTAGATAGAATCGAGACAGCTGATGAAGGGATATATATATATATATATATAAACAATATATGAGTATATGCATATATATATGTACATGTATGTATATACGTTCATCTACATGTACATATGGATACATAACTGGGTACATGACGTGACAAAAGAACAAGGACAAAATGGTAAACAAGGTGCAACAAACAAGCAGGCCACATAGAAACATCCCCTTCATCAGCTGCCACCATTAAAACTCCGGCGTTTCGAAGAATTAAGGCAGTACGCATCGTTAAAATGGTTCTTCCCACGAACACAAATTAAATTGTTTTTGTGGAGGGTAGTGGCGGACGGAAAACAAGACAGGAGAACGAAACGGTGAAATAAACAAACAAAAAGGCTGTACAGCCAGACGTGAAGTGTGTATGTATTGAACGCTGTGAAGCACGTACAGGAGGGGCAAATAAGTACATATATATATATATATATGTAATAATACAAAGAATATATATACATGTATACACACATATATGTACATACTTACATCTACATGTGTATATACATGCATATCAGGGTACAGGACGTTAGAACAATAAACTACAGACAACGGAACGAACACATAGGAAAACGGAAAGCCCCTTGGAATATCCCTTCATCAGCTGTCTCTATTCTATCTAGACGTTTCGAAGACAAGACAGGACGTACTCTAGAATAGTCTCTTCCTGAGTAGTGGATCAACCCACTACACAGAGGATTCCAAGGTGGCAAACACAAACCAAGACAGGAAAAAATGGACAGTGAAAACAACATTCAAAAACCGTACGGCCAAACGCAAATCTGAGGTAGAACGCTAGTAGTTCGTCTTGCCTTCACAGCGGCTGGAGTGAAAAGAAAGTTGACCACAGGTCACACGAGAGCAGAGAGGATGGTGGAGGGAGGAAGTGGAACAAGGAGGAAGGGACAGAAGCAGTGAAGTAGAGGCCAGGACAGAAGGGTAGATAGGAAGATAGAGGAAGACAGATAGATAAATAGATAGAGAGGATGGTGGAGGGAGGAAGTGGAACAAGGAGGAAGGGACAGAAGGGTATTAGCAGTGAAGTAGAGGCCAGGACAGAGGTATAGATAGAAAGATGGAGGAAGACAGATAGATAAATAGATAGAAAGATAGATAGATAGACAGATAGATAGATAGAAAGATAGTCACGTCAGAATAATAGATATATATATATATGCGTGTGTGTGTGTGTGTGTGCGTGTATGTGCACGTACGTATACATGTTTGTATGAGTGTGTACGTATGTAGACGCAGGAGGTTTATGTCTATGTTTTGTCAGAATATGGTTGCGTGTATTCTTTATCTTTTTTCTTTTTTCTATATTTATATCAATGTACAATATAAACATCGCCTTAATGTGAGAAAAAATTATAAATAGTTGAATAATTCATAAATGAAATGTTATCGAGCCTTAAGGTATTATTATTTGTAAAGTCAGGATTTTGGAATTTTAATTTTAATCGGATTTCTTTAAAGAGTACCTATATTTTTTATATTTCTTTAAAATCATAATTTCATAAAATCTCTATATATTTGCAGTTACATTCCTTGGAGATAAAATTTATGTAACTTTTGACTTTTGACTATTTTTACGGATCACAACCATCCCGCTCTCTAGAATTCACTTCCGCTTCATATTTTTCCTGTAATGTTGATTTATAAAGGTGCCCAATCTCATCGGTCTTGGAAGACCTCTAAAGGACAAAGGTGCTGCTCTTTCCTCCAAACGTAAGTAAGAAGAAAAATAGGAAATATATTTGGGCATTTGAAACTGCTTAAATGGTGGGAACATTGTCCTTAAGAGTGTTCTAAGACTGTGTGCTATCAGTCAGTATAGTATATAAATGCCATGGAAGTTTGAACGTTATATATAATGACTATCTAATGATGACAACTTCTAAGCTACAGGTATCTCAGTAACTGAGTCTAAAAGACAATAAACTTATTCAGATGTCTAGAGATAAGGAGCCAGCTGTCAAACAGCAGATGCTGGTGAAAACTAAGAAAAATGTTAGAATTCTCAGCTAAAGATGTCACTCTAGTTTAATCTCATCATGACCCAGTCAGTTTCTCACAATAGTCCTCATCAGATTCGTGAAATAATGCTATTTATTCAGATAAAAATCTTCGTTCGTCCTGCCAGCGGTCTCTCGTTCCAGTTGTCATGAAATTTTTCGAAATGAATTAAGTGAATCTTCAGAAATCTTTAAAGATTGAATGCATGTGACTGATACAACCTCTTTCTATGATATAAGTATAACAGACCATCCGCCATTCACGTGACAAATCTTAAAGTAGTTGTAAAAGTGTTAGGCATGTAGTGTTTACTATGTAAAATCCTGGAATTAATCCTACATAGCGAAAATGCGAAACATTATGCTTTCGTTCTTCTGCTCCTTAGTGTAGAGGTTTCGCTACCAGACAAGAGAACGAACACTCATGATGCAAGCCATATAAATGTGTATGGCAAGCTTCTTTTTTTTTTTTTTTTTTTTTTGGATAAGTTCTTAACACTCAGCATATATTTACGACTCCTGTTTGAAGGTGGTGGCTGACTGTTCTGTGCAGGAGTTCAACACAACACTGAGAGAGCTCACACGTGCAATTATTGATCTAATATATTTCCAACACAGAAATACTTCTTCATCATAGCTGGGGAAATAGCTATATAACAGATGTGACTTAAACCTTAGTATGCAACGAAGTAGCTATTAAGCAACGGCTGTCAATTTAAATTAGTTAAGCTGGTAGATGTGAACGAAGCATGATCTTAGAAAGTCATAAACTACTGAGCCATACTTCTGTGTGGCATTATCTGAAAAACTGTAAATTACTGAATTACTGTATAATGTATAAATAAAATAACTGTTAAGTAACATTTGTTGATATAATCTGGTTAATAAGAATAAAAGCTCTAGATATCAGCGTGGCAGATAAGCAGTAGGTTTGTCGATAGGTTGTGTGAGACACTTATTCGTCTGCTACATAATACCTTATAACACCTTTATAAGTGATATATATATATATATATATATATATATATATAATAATATTAGGGACAAAATCCAAAATTACAGGTAAAAAACTCAATTAAAATCAATTTATAAAAATTAAAATTAAATTGAGCCTTATAGATAAAGTATATATAAAATATATAGTTTTAGGGAAAATAACCAATTTTCAAGAACTCATCGATGAAAATCCACTATCACATATAGAAAAATTAATAATTAAAAGTACAATAAATGAGTATAATATAAAGTAAAGTAAATATCATAAGATAAATATAATAAAAAGATTACACGTGTTTCATAACCAATTTTCAAATAGAAAAGAAATTTAAATCGATTAAAATCAATTGAAATTATCGAAAATAAATTCTATTCAAAAATATAGCTACTCGTCAGATCGTATATAATACAATATACAAGTAAAACAACTGGACACAACACCTTACATATATATATATATGTAGGCTTTTATTTTTTATTCTTTTATTTGTTTCAATCATTTGACTGCGGCCATGCTGGTGCACCGTCTTAGTGGGTTTTAGTCGAAGAAATCAACCACAATACTTACTTTTTCCCTTCGTTAGTCTGATACTTACTCTATCGGGGACTTAAACTCATCAACACCCGTTCTCAAGCATGATGGGGAAGAAACGCAAAGACACACACGTACGTACAGACAGACAGACACACAGACAGACGCATACACACACACACACACACATATATATATATATACGATGCTCTTCTTTCAGTTTCCGTCTACTAGATCTACTCACACCTCTTTAGTCGACCGAAGCTCTAGTAGAAGGTACTTGCCTAAGGTGCCACGCAGTGGGCCTGAATCCGGAATTATGTGGTTGGGAAGCAAACTTCTTACCACACAGTCACGCCTGCGTCTCTCTCTCTCTCTCTCTCTCTCTCTCTCTCTCTCTCTCTCTATATATATATATATATATATATATATATATATATATATATATCTATATATATTCTTTTACGCTTTTACTTGTTTCAGTCATTTGACTGTGGCCATACTGGAGCACCGCCTTTTAGTCGATCAAATCGACCCCAGGATTTATTTTTTGTAAGCCTAGTACTTATTCTATCGGTCTTTTTTGCCGAACCGCTAAGTTACGGGGACGTAAACACATCAGCATCGGTTGTCAAGCGATGTTGGGGGGGGGGACAAACACATATACACACACATACATATATATATATATACATATATACGACGGGCTTCTTTCAGTTTCTGTCTACCAAATTCACTAACAAGGCTTTGGTCGGCCCGAGGCTATAGTAGAAGACACCTGCCCAAGGTGCCACGCAGTGGGACTGAACCCGGAACCATGTGGTTGGTAAGCAAGCTACTTACCACACAGCCACTCCTGCGCCTATTTCTATGTCTTTTGCTATATATATATATATATATATATATATATAATAATAATAATAATAATAATAATAATAATACAAATGATATATGAGCATGTATACATACATATATGTACATACCTACATCTACATGTATATATAGATGCATATCCGGGTACAGGACGTTAAAAATAATTAACCGCAGCCGCATGGCTGAATCGTTTAAAGTAGTCGTTCTCAACTGGGGTCCATATGGACCCCGAGGATCCATATAAGACTTTTAGGGATCCACAATGGTATTTTAAGGGACCCTGAAAAAATTTTGCTTTCGATGTATGTATTGGTATGTATTGCCAGAAGCAGATAGATTTCTTTCTCTAACATTTTACATGGTTCACTCTACACAAGTCAATGTGTGAATAACAAAATAAGACATTTGAAAGAAGTTTCTATAAAACTAGTTTTTAAACATTGAATGGTTATGGAGACCCACCAGCATAAAATAGTAATCGAAAGCGTCCATAGATAAAAAGTGGTTGAGAAGCCCTAGTTTAAAGAAAATAACTGAATGAATATGATAATAGGAAAAAAGAGAACAATGGTTGCAGTCATAGTAAATGATGAAATAAACGGCAGCAATGAGCAAGCCGTATCAATAAACTAGATAACAAAGCAATCCTCAAGAAACAACAAAGTTAATGGACAATGACAGCAAATTTATGTATGTTGTTGTATATGGCGGCCATTGCTACTTAGCTAAGCTAAAGCTTAATCTCTGCCCCTTATTGTTCGTTTCTAACGGTGTGACGAAACTGCAACTCAAAAGACAGATGACTGATAGATGCGTGTGTGAATGTATGCGTATGTGTCTGTAGGTAGGTAGGTAAGTAGGTAAAGAGAGAGACAGACAGACAGACTGAAAAAGAGACAGAAAGACACTGGGAGACAGAGAAAGACAGAGTGAACGTGTAAGATAGATAGATAGATAGATAGATAGATAGATAGATAGATAGATAGATAGATAGATAGATGTGTATATATTCATACATACATACGCGTACATTCATGCATGCATACACAAATGTGAGTGATAAGATAGATACACACACATACACACTCACACACATACACACTCACACACATACACACTCACACACATACACACACACATACACACTCACACACATACACACACATGCACAACCATTTTAACGATGCGTACTGCCTTAATTCTTCGAAACGCCGGAGTTTTAATGGTGGCAGCTGATGAAGGGGATGTTTCTATATGGCCTGCTTGTTTGTTGCACCTTGTTTACCATTTTCTCCTTGTTCTTTTGCCACGTCATGTACCCAGTTATGTATCTATATGTACATGTAGATGAACGTATATACATACATGTACATATATATGCATATACTCTTATATTGTTTATATATATATATATATATATATATATATATATAGAGAGAGAGAGAGAGAGAGAGAGAGAGACAGACAGACAGACAGACAGACAGACAGACGGACAGACAGACACACAGACACACAGATAGACAGACCGACAGACAGGCAGGCAAAGAAACAGAGTCTGAGATAGGGAGAGAACTAGACAAACACACACACACACACAGAGCGGGAAAGATGAAGAGAACTAGACAGACAGACAGACGGATAGATATACACTAACTGGCTGACCGGTACTAATGGCCAGCAGGCTAATATTATCATTAACTGAACAGCTTCATCGTAAAAGGGAAGCAAAGCAAATTTAATGACCTAACATCACCTTTAACACACACACACACACACACACACACACACACACACACACACGCACACACACACGCACACACACACGCACACACAGCACAACATATTTTTATATTTGTTTAATTTTATTTCGCTCTTCTTTTGAACGTCTCTTTATATGTATATACGAGTTTGTGTGTGTGAATGCGTATGTATTTTCGCATGTATGTGTGTTAGTCTGTGTGTGAAGGAGAGTTTTTGTGGCTTCAAGCTGCAGTGACAGACGCGTGCCTTTTTCTTTTTTTTGTTTTTCATGTTGTTTTTCTCTTGTATTCTGTTGTTGTTGTTGTTTTCTTTTTATTCCTGCCGTGACATCCACACAAGCACCATAGTATATAGTAGATATAGAAGGCCAGTTGAAGGCGAAGGAAGAGCGACAAAGAAGCGGTAATGGTGGTGGTTGTGGTGGTGGTGGTGGTGGTGGTGGTGGCGGCGGCGGCAGAGGAGGAGGAGGAGGGGGACGAGGAGGACGAGGAGGAGGAGGAGGAGGAGGAGGAGGACGAGGAGGAGGACGACGACGACGACGAGGAAAAGGAAGAGTAGGAGGGGGAAGGATAATGATAATTGAACGAGCGAAAGGAAAGAGAGATAAATGGAGATTGCTGAAGAGAAAAAAAATAAAATAAATCTGACAGGAAGAAAGGAAATGATGAAAACTTTATGAACGTATGCGTGTGTGTGTGTGTGTGTGTGTGTGTGTGTGTGAGAGTATTTGTGTATGTGTGTGCGTGTGCGTGTTTGTGTGTGTGTGTGTCTGTGTGTGTGTGTGTGTGTGTGAGTATTTGTGTGTCTCACAGAGATACAACACTTCAAATTCGGGAAAGGTGCCCAATTATATCGATCTTAATACCTGACTGGTGCTTTATGTTATCGACCTCGAGGTGATGAAAGGCAAGGTTTTTGGAAGGGTAGGAGGAGGAAATTTAAAATGAGAACGCAAATAGCTGCAAGCAAATACCACAAGGCATTTTGTTCGACGCGAGTCCCTCGATCGAGCAGAAGAACCACCAACTGGAATCAAGTTTCCGATATTTTTTGTCATAGCAGAAAGTACTCAATAGGATGCGGGGAGTTCCTCCTCTTGTGTGTGTATGTGTGTATGTGTGTGTGTTTGTGCAGGTGTGTGTGTTTGTGTGTGTGTTTGTGTAGGTGTGTGTGTTTGTGTGTGCGCGTATGTCTGTAAGTGTGTGTATGTGTGTGTGTTTGTGTAGGTGTGTAAGTGTGTGTTTGTGCGTACGTCTGTGTGTATGTATATGTGTTTGTGTGTGTGTGTGTATGTGTTTGTGTGTTTGTGTGTGAGTGTGTGTATGTGCATGTATTAAGTTCTGATTAAAAATTACAAACATCTTCTTGTTTTATCTTTTACTAGCTTCAGTTTTTGGACTTCGGTCATGCTGGGGCACGGCCTTAATATGTTTAGTCGAACAAATTGACCCCAGTACTTATTTTTAAAACCTGGTGCTCATTCTATCGGTCTCATTTTGTCAAACCGTTAAGTTAAATAAACACACCAACACCGGTTGTCAAGTGATAGAAGGAAGGTCAAACGCAAATTGACACACACACACACATACACACGACGGGCTTCCACACAGTTTTCGTCTAGTATATTCACTCACAAGGTATTGGTCGATCCGGAGCTATAGTTGAAGACACTTGCTCAAGGAGCCGTGCGGTGGGACTGAACCCGAAATCGCACGTTCGCAAAGAGAGCTTCTTAACCACACAGCTGTCCCTGCAGCAATATGTATATATTTTATATAAGAATAGATATTGCCCAAGGAGCCGTGCAGTGGGACTGAACTCTAAATCGCGTGTTCGCAAAGAGAGATTCTTAACCACACAGCTGTCCCTGCAGCAATATGTATATATTTTATATAAGAATAGATATTGCCCAAGGAGCCGTGCAGTGGGACTGAACCCGAAATCGCGTGTTCGCAAAGAGAGATTCTTAACCACACAGCTGTACCTACAGCAATATGTATATATTTTATTTAAGAATAGATATTAAAATGAATTAATGATGAGAGAACAGTGATATACATAATCGTTCTCTGCAAAACCTCTGTGTAACTAAATTATATCAAAGAAATAAAGCTGAACGAGTTGTTGAATAAAATCTATACTTTATTTATTGAGTAAGGAAAGAAAATCGCATGCTCCAAGGATATCTCATAGAACCTGTGTTTGGCCTTTACTTACTTGTCTTGGACGGCTATTGTTATGAGATTGAAAAAGACGTATGTGTGAACTATTGGAAAGTAACTCTGAGAAATAAGGGAGTCTATAAATGGAATTGTAGTTACGACCCTTGTGTTAATGTTTACAATGGAAAAAAAGAAAGGAAAAACAGTGTCATACGACAAAGCATTTAGAATGTTATAAAATTAGAGTAGTTATATGTATGAATTATTGGAAAATAGTAGAAATGAGTTTAGGAAATTATAAATGTAAAGCTATTTGCTACTGTTTAGAGATTTATGGTTAGCAAAGGGAGTTTAAGGTATCCTTTAAACGTAATAAGTAAATGTATACGTACGAATTATAGTGTATTAAATGCAAGAATTAAGATATAAAACAAATTAAATGAGTATATATCAATATGTAATGAATAGAAAATGCAATGCAATGAGATTATCGAATTAAAAAATTTCTTTCGTTGAGATAGGCTGACAATAGCACTCTCTGCGTAAAAATTACTAAAGTAAATAAAGGTACCGATAAACTAAAAGTGATATTTATAGAGAAACTAAATTTAACTTATTAAATAGAAATAATTATAAAATATAGCCTATAGTTCTGAGAGTTGATTAATTTAAGAGTCCAGTACGAAAAGTAAAGAAATGATATAGCTTATAGGCTATTAAAACATGTATGAAACTATTATAGAATTCAGAGCTATGAAAATATGCATGGAATGATTTTGAGGGGAAAATAAATTAAACTTAAAAGAAGTAACTGTGATAAAGGAGGAGGAGGTTGAGAAAATAAGTAATAGTAATAAAAAGAAGATAAAGAAGTAATAATAAATGAATAATGGTTTCAAATTTTGACATAAGGCCAATAATTCAAGAAGAGGGGCAAGTTGTACTTTATTTTATCAACCCCCAAAAAATGAAAGGCAATAATCAACCTCGGCAGACTTTGAACTCAGAACGTACAGAGCGGGAGCAATGATTTAGAGTAGGTCATATAAAGTAAGATAAAATTAGTTAACTATGGCAGGACTTTCTGAAGAATAATGCTAAATTTTGTTATGCGTGGGGATGGTCATATGTTGCCAGTTAATTGGCAACATATGACCATCCTCAAGTATAACAATATCTGTTTCAACACACGATTTCACATCAGGCATCTTGCAAAACAAATACATAAATGTTAAATTTTATTATGATGTTATAAGATAATAACATTTAGGGTGTATAATAACATTACTGTGAGTATATATTAGAGAAATTAATGTTGAGAAGACCAAAGCGAAATTATGTTGTAGAATAGACTTGATGCTGGGGATAATAATGTAAAAAATTAAAATGGCTACCATTGATTTGTTTAGAATATAGTAACGTGCTATCTTATCAAATATTGATTTACTGTTAGGAGATATATGTTTTGGGTCTTGAGAAGATAAATTCTGATAGTAAGGTGTGTTGATTTAATAAATATGTTCTCATGAAAGAAAATAAAAAAGTGCGTATTGAATTATAATTTTGTACATTCTGTATGAAGCTATTCATAAACGTTAAGTTTGAGTTGTGAACGGACGGATAACTTATTAGAGTGCAATAGTAGAAATGTAGTCATATTCTTATATGCGTTTATAACTCCATCTCTACTACATCTGTCACTTAATAACCCTACCCAATGACTGTTGACATCCTTAAGGCATGCAATTTCACCTGAGGTGTCGGAACTACTATAGTCTTTATTGAGAATGAAAAAAAATGCTATTATTTTGACTCTTGCTGTACTGCGTGCACCTCTTGAATTATGATCAATTACCTAATATCAACACACCAGCAAATAATTTGATTCATTGTTTCTAAAGGCAGTGCTTTAGCTAGGTTCCTTGATCCGGGAGTAGCCTTGACTGAAGAGACACATAATGAAGTCAAAACATCACGCTGTCCTAAAGTCCACTTACATCAACGAATCGCGTGTGTTATGAACACACGTCATCTGAAGGGAGATGTTCTCCAATGACGATAAACAACAGCGACCGGCTTATTCACGTCCGAATCAGGCAGAAGGTATTGAGAACGTTCGTTTTAGTACACTCACACACACACACACACACACACACACACACACACACACACACACACGAATCGATTTGAATAGTAGAGGATAATCACATGACTGATCCAAGAAATTTTTGTAGGTTTCCCGCTACGTCCGTGTGTTAGTATCAAGTGACGATGTTTGGTGACACTTGATTCTAACACACGGACGTACCAATCAAATCATATTCAAAACACATACTAATTTGAGCCATGAACTCCCTATAAAAATAGGGCGAGCTTCAAACACTAGTCAGAAGCAAGACAGCTGCGACATAAGTCACGTCTTTCTGTTTCAACGTTTTGAAAATCAGTGTAAACTGTGAAGCCGGTTAAAGCTGTAAATATATTAATAAAAACTCTTATAATTATTCTTAGTGCATTTTCAACTTCTATTTTTCCTAAATTTCTACCCGTGTGGAATAAAATAAGTTTGTTTTATATATGTATAGATTGGGTCATCCCATAAATAATGCGGATTTGTTTATACTTCTTTTATTTTTCAAAATTAAGATAAACAAAGTACTTTTTTAATCTAAAATATACTCTCCTTCATTTTCTACAATGTTGTTCCATCCATCTAGGTAGACTTGCAAGGCCCCTCTTCCAAAATTCACTTGTCTGTGACGAAAAATACACCTCCAGTACTATTTTGATCTCGTCTACAGAATTCATATTTTTTTCCGTTCAAATGATTTTGAAGACCGCGGAATAAATGATAATCAGATGGAGCAATGTCCGGTGAATATTGTGGGTGAGGCATCGTTTCCCATTTAAACTGCTCCAGCCTTTGGAGTGTCATCCTGTATGTGGCCGAGCATTATTCTGATGGAAGAACACCTTTCGTCTTGAAACCAAAGATGGTTGTTTTTCTTCTAGCGCAGGTGTCGATGAACAGATGAATGACCAAATCTAAGTTTCTCTGCCAGTTCCTCAACAGTTACGATGGAATTTTGTTCCACCAGGGTTTGCAGGACGTCCTCGTGGAGATTTAAAGATCTTCCAGGACGGGGCTTGTCTTCTAGCCGTAGTTTCCGGTTCGGAATTTCTGGAACCACCGTTGACACTGGTTTACGCTTATTGTCCCATCCCCATACACTGCATTAAGATTCCTCGCACTTTCCGTTGCGCTGTTGCCTTTATTAAACAAAATATGCCGAATATATTCCTTTGTCACTTCCATTATAGCTTTGAAAAAATAACCGTTAACATCGAGCTGTACTCTTCAAAACTTGCACTAAGAATAAGTACAAGGTAGAATTACTACCTGTTTTTATAGCAAGTTGATGCAGGTAATTTATCCCGTCCTCCTCCGACTTTTCATGCAATTGGAAAAATCGCATTATTTATGGGATGACCCAATATAAATATATATATATTGAAGGGACTTCTTTCAGTTTCCGTCTACCAAATCTACCGAAGCTACTTTGGCTTTGGTGGGCCTGGGGTAATAGAAGACACTTGTCCAAGTTTCCGCGCAGTAGTACTAAGCCCGGACTCATGTGACATGGAAGCAAACTTTTTACTACACAGCCAAGGCGACCGCGTTGGATTTTAGAGCGAAAGAAAGACGCTGGCGCGCGCGCGTGCGTGTGTGTGTGTGCAGTGACAGAGTGGGGGAGAGTGGTGTAGCGGAGAAAGTTGTTTTTGAAAAAAGGCTAGAAAAGAACAGAGGCTGCAAAAGAATGAAGCGGGGGTGGGGGAACTTAAAACAGAAATTGAAGAAATAATCGTTGAAAGAATAATCAGAAACAATAACGAATGAACAAAATGAAAGTAGTAGCAACGGTGGGATGATAGTAGTAGTAGTAGTAGTAGTAGTAGTAGTAGTAGTAGTAGTAGTAGTAGTAGTAGTAGTAGTAGTTATGGTGGTAGTGGTGATGATGGTGGGGTAATGTTGGTTGGGGGTGTTTTAGTGGTAGTGGTGGTGGTGGTCGTCGTCGTCGTCGTCGTCGTTATGGTGGATTCGGTAGTGAAGTGAGAAGGAATTAACTACATGTGCGATGCTAATTGGAAACGATTTGGACAGAAGCTGACCGAATGACGGAGGAGGGGAGCATTGGGTACTGGGCATTGGGCAAGACGACGAGACTGAGGGCAAGAACCATATTAGATAGTCCTACTTCTCATTGCCAACACTACCAACTCAACCACCACCACCACCACCACCACCACCAACAACAACAACAACAACAACAACAACAACGTTTTCCACTTATTTGCGCGAGCGTATGCTTTTTTCATATTAAAAGGACAGCAGCGATCTAACTACTAAACTAAGTTGCTTGGCCGAAGAGAGGAGATTACAGCTGTTGAAAAGCATTTAAATTTAGTTTTGTTGTTGTTGTTGTTATTGTTGTTCTGCTTCTGCTTCTTCTTCCTCTTCTACTTTTCTTTTTTATTTTTGCCTTTGCCCCCCCCCCCCCCGCTTCTTCCTCGTCTTTTTCACACGTGTCAAAGTGTGTAAACGACGGCCGGAGAGCAGCAGTCCATCTTGCAACCCTTAAAGACTTTCGCTGAAGGATTTATGGGCCATACAATAAGCAAATAAAGCAACTTCTCATTCGTTTGTTTGACCTAAAGGCATTGTTTCGTAAGTTGCTGTTGTTGTTGTTCCTTTCTTTTTTTCTCTTTTTTCTCTTTTTGCTACTTTCTTTTTCTTTTCCTTTTTGTGTTTGGCGGTGAGAGGCCAGCGATTGTCACTGGTCAACTGAGTGCTGACAGATAAATACGGCACGAGGACATCTAAGTTTTCTCTTCCTTTCAATCTCTCTCTCTCGCACACTCTCTCTCTCTCTCTCTCTCTCTCTCTCTCTCTCTCTCTCTCTTTCTTCTTCACTACTTATCTCTCTGTCTTCCCTTGTTTCTCTTTAGCTTTTACCTATGGAGTTCTCTCTCTCGTCTCTCGCATTTTCCTTTCTTTTCCTCTTTGTGTTATAAAGGGATAAAAATCGTATTATCTTCAATCTTAATCTCTTTTATATCTAACCCAACCCCACTCTTGTGTATCCATTCATAAAATACTTTTTGAAAGCCTCCCATTTTTTTTCTATTCAACTTCTCACGCCTTCCTCTTTATAACAGTCGCACCAACAAGAGACCTCCCACCCCCCACATAAGTGGTCAGCCGTTCTGCTGGAAATAGCAGCAAAATCGCTATCACATGGACATATGCCAAATGACCAAGTGGTTTTTATCTGCAGAAGGCGATGAACTGGCAAAATCGTTAGCACGCCGGGCAAAATGCTTTGCGGCATTTCTGAGTTCAAATTCTGTTAGGATTGACTTTACCTTTCATCCTTTCGAGGACGATAAAATAAGTACCAGCTGAAAACTGAGATCGATATAGTCGACTTACCCCCCCCCCCTCCTCCGAACAGGCTGGCCTGTGTGAAAATTTAAAACTAATATTTGTCTGTAGAGATGTAATGTTTATCCAACTATTAAACAAAACGAAATCAATAAAGAAAATTATTCTACAACATTTAAATGGTATCTAGATAAAGCAACTCCCTACTTCAGTCGGTAATGGTGTCCCAAAATATGAGTTAAGAAACATCACCTTCAGGCGCAGGAGTAGTTTGCTTACCAAAAGAGGAAATATGGCTATTAAGTTCAACATAGCCTGAGCTGAAAATGGCTGACCGTATCTAAGTTTTACATACATGCATAAACACAAACGCACTCAGACACGCACGCATGCACACACACTCACACACTCACACACATACATACACAGACACAGCAGACACATACGCACGCGCACACACGCACATGCACATACATACATAGACATTCTTTTACACTTTTACTTGTTTCAGTCTTTTGACTGCGGCCATGCTGGAGCACCGCCTTTAGTCGAGCAAATCGACTCCAGTACTTATTCTTTGTAAGCCAAGTACTTATTCTATCGGTCGATTTTGCCGATAGAATACGCACACACTCACATATATATATAAACGACGGGTTTCCACACAGTTTCTGTCTACCAAATTCCCTCGCCAGGCACTGGTCGGCCAGGGGTTATAATAATATTTGCTAGCCAAAGGTGCTGCATAATGGGACCTAATTCTGACCTTACTGACCAAGCCTGACCTTTCTTTCTTGGTTCAGCCGCTGTCCGTGCAACATCTATATTCCTCCTTGTGCCCGTGAAATGTTGTACCCTTGCCGTAAGGCTTTACTTCCATACACGCCAGCTTAATTTAATTCGTCCTTAGTCGAAAGACACTTGTTGTTATGTCCTGTTATTTGTATTTGTGTAACATTCTCCGTTTTTTTCCGTCCTGCTTTTCGTATACATTCGTTGCTTTCTTCCAAGGAATCTAATGCTCTTAGCTTAGTTTTTCCTTGGGGCTGGGCAGATTGGAGCAATCTCGAGGATAATCAGCCGAAATTGCAAAGATAATCTGGAACTCGACCGAGGAAAGAAAACTCCGAATGACCTGTCCTTGTTTTTTTTTTGTATATATATATATATATATATATATATATATATATGTATGTATATACATATATATATATATATATATATATATATATATATATATATATATATATATACATATATACATGTATGTATATATATATGTATATATACAGATATCGATAGATATATATATAGATAGATAGATAGATAGATAGATAGATAGATAGATAGATAGATAGATAGATAGATAGATAGATAGATAGTTAGATCTTTACGGTCGTGTTCCAGTATGGCCACAGTCAAATGCCTAAAACAATAAAAGAATATATATGTAGCAATAGCATATCATGCCACAACATTTGCTCATAAGTTAACTGGTCGCATAGTAAATAGAGCAATAAACGCTTAGAAAGAACACGGCGTAGATCACAACACCTGAAACGTATGATGCAGATGACTTTACTGTCATATATTTGATTTAGTAGAGTTATAATGGAAACAAAGTGACATGAAGACAAATTCAGTCACGTGCACACACACTCACATTCACAATACACACACAAACCTCTACACAGAAAGTGTGTTAGTATTGTTGTATTTTAAAGAAGTCATTCTGCCAAGCTGTTTTTGCTGTATTATTTTTTTTCAATTTGTATTGAAAGGCGGACAAACATACGCCTACTTGTGCTCACACAAACACGCACGCACCACACACATATATAGCTATATAGAGAGAGGTCGGGAAATAGATAGATAGATAGATAGATAGATAGATAGATAGATAGATAGATAGATAGATAGATATACATGCATGCATGCACAGAAATACACACATACACACACACACACATACACTGGTACGTCATATATATATATATATATATATATATATATATATATATATAAATATATATATATATATATATATATATATATATATATATATATATATATATATATATATATGACGTGCCAGTAACGTGAGATCGTCAATGATGAGTGCACGGACGGCAGCAAAAGGGCTTTGAGAAGCCAGCTGTTTGATCTGATTAATCGAATGATTACTAAAACAATCAATTCGTCAATCGATTAATTATTTAACTAGTTGACAAATAAGAATATAAAGAAATGAAACATAGTCAGTGTGGGGGTTATTATTGGCAAAATGACCCTCCTAAGATAGAAAACGTATATACGCAAATACAGCCTGTAAATGGAAGAACAAAAAAATACAATTTTAAAATATGAATTTATTTCTGCTATTTAGCCCTAGGAAGCTGCACCGCTTCCTGTCGGCCTTGACACATTTCCTGTGTCCTTATGTTTACAAGGGGGAGAGAAGCACCTCCACCCAGCCTAGCCTGCATTCATGGACATGTTTCTGAGTTTTTGCTCGTCATCAGCCTGAAGTAGCATGACTAGCTGGCTGAAGATGCCTGTCAAGCTCTTGTAAACATATATATTTCTAGTGAAACACATTCACTGATTACAAAAATTAGAAATGATCCATTTCTAGTAGATCAACGTTACAAGATGAGCAACAGGATTTCGAAGAGCAATATGTTTGTGTGAATTTGTTTCAAATCGGAAAAGATTCTAATATGACAACTAGTCTACGGGGAGGATTCTTTCAGCTCTACGTAATATCCACAGTACTGCCAGTATTTCTAGTCTAGAGGAACATCCACTGAAGATAATTCTACGACCAGACAACTTTGCAAGACAAAGGTCGATGATCACATTACAAATATGTGTTCTGTGATCCGTGAAATTTCCAAATAATGTAGGCATCTGTAACAGTTCGGGCCACATGGTTTTGAAAATAACACTGATGTATTGTGTTGCAGCAAAATTTGTGACGGATGAATAAAAAACAGAACTGGGTGACAGTCAGTTAGCAGCTGTTTAATTGTTAGAATGTTGACAGGAATTTTTGAAAGGTGATGGCACAAAGTCAGAAGGGAATAGAATTCCAGGAGAAAAGGGTATAATAAAATTAGTTAGAAAAGCGCACTTGTTTTCTTGAAGCGGACACGTGCTCCTCAGGTCCATCCTTGCGTCCTCCCCTGGTTGAAGACAGAACATTCTGAAATGTATCATAAAAAAAAACGAAATGTTGGTGTATGACTTCAATTGAAACAAAAAGACGATGTTGCCGTGGGTTTGTTGCATCACTGTGATTACGACCAAAAACTGCTTATCAGACTCTCTTAGGTATAGAGATGTTACTGATCGGCTTTTACCGGAAGGAGAACGTTCATCATAAATTCGCTTAAGAGGTTCAAACGGGTATTTTCTAGGAATTCTATTTTCAACACCTCAAATTTAAGGTGTTGAAAGCGACAGTGCGAAGGAAAAGGCTTGAGGCTAAGAAAAACAAAACCTGGAGATAGTATCAGATGTGATACGTCCCCGAGGATAAACTCCAAAAATTTGTATTTTGCAACCGATGAGAAGACCAGAACTTCAAAGCATTTACCAGTTTTTCATTTCATTACAGACCACCGTATGGTCATTTCTGCAGTGCATTCTCCCCGTTACCTGGTTTAACACTTCTACCTAATCCTCGGGTACCCTTAACAGAGTTCGCTCTGTAATAAATATTCGAGAGAGGTCTCCGGTTTGAGAAGGCCCTAAAAAAGCAACACGAAGGGGTTCATAGACGTCACTTTTTTCTTATTCACTAAACGGTAATAGTAATAATGATAATAATAAGCCTTTCTACTAAAGACACAAGACCTAAAATTCAGGAGGAGGAGACTAGTCGATTACATCGACCCCAGTGTTTCATAGGTACTTAATTTATCAACCCCAAAAGGGTGGAGGACAAAGTCGACTTCGGCAGAATTTGAACTCAGAGCGTAAAGATGGACGAAACACCGCTAAGCATTTCGTCCAGCGCGCTAACGAGTCTGCCAGCTCGCCGCTTTAATAGGAATAATAATCTTTTCTACTATAGGCACAAGACCTGAAATTTGGTGGGAGGGGGCTAGTCGATTACATCAACCCCAGTGTTTCACTGGTACTTAATTTATCGACCCCGAAAGGATGAAAGGCAAAGTCTACCTCGGCGGAATTTGGACACAGAACGTAGCGACGGGCGAAATACCGCTATGCCAGCTCGCCGCCCTAATAATAATAATAATAACAATAATAATAATAATAATAATAATAATAATAATAATAATAATAATAATGCCCTGATGCAATACCAGGCACTGACTCTCATGGCTCCTCATCTTAACTGATTGTTAGTGTTATCATGTATATGTTTTGTCTTGGTATAAAAGATTGGCTACAGCAAATATTCTGCTTAATACTACAGATTTGCTTGACAGTTTGATCTTAATTAGTGGAGCATATCCCTTGGTATCTGATAACATGTGCATCTCTGATCACGTACAGAAGTAGTGGAGGAGCATCATAGTCATGAGATGAGAGGAATTCTTTGGGATTTGAATAATTCACCTCTGGAAACATGGGTGTTTCGTCCAATATCCTTAAACAACCCTTATTCATAGACCTTTTTAGCGAGATTGGCTACTTGGCTTGAAGAAAATTCTGAGCCCCACCTGCAAAGTCATACGCTTTTTATCTTGATATGAAATCACCATGTCACACACGTATAGTTGTGATGCATGTGCCTAGTGTACCTTTATCAGACGGGTAGTTATGAAGGGTATATTGGGCTTGGTATATTTGTACCCCAGTATCACTTTGACGGGAAGCGCTGCTCTCTCACTCAACAACAACAAGAGTAATAAACTCTACCTTTTTTTTTTTTTTTTAGGGTCCAATTTTCCGTTCTGGTATAGACAAAAGTATTTAATCAACAGCACGAAGGGACTTGAGATAAGGAGCATCCTTTAAGTGTTTGTTCATCCTGCTAGAAAAACAAACAAATCCTGTTCACCAAATCACACATTATCTTCTTTAAAAAAAAAAAAAGAAATAATATATTGGATAGTGTACATCTCGAATAAAATATAACGTGATAATCATGACTGGAACGCCTTTTATTATTGGTCATTTGGATTGGAATTGGCCTTGGGTTAAACAACAGTAGTAGTATCATCATGATCCAGTAGTCTTATAATTATAGGTATCCCAGCCATTGTCATCACCCAACGTCCTTACATATTTTTATTACCTTTTAGAGGAAAGACAGTGTCCATGACCCATTAAAGGTCCTCAAAGATTGGTGGGAGAAAGGGAGGAATGTGTGAAGGGTGCCCTTCCGTATGAAAGGAGAAAGGCACCCTCAAACCGGAATAAGATGCAACAGAGTGAACTCCGTTTAAGGTATTCAAGATGCCGATTTAAGTCTCCTATCCAAAAAAGACTATGGTGGAATTTGAACTCAGAACGCAAAGAGCTGGAACAAGTACAGCAAGGCATCTCATCCAACATTCTTGCGGTTCCATCAATCCACCATCTTGGATTAGTACTTCAGTTTGTCCATCCCGAAAGGACGAAATGCAAAGTTGGCCACGGTGAAATTTGAACTCAGTGCACAGAGTGTCGGAACAAAAACCGCGAAATATTCTGGTCGATGTAATAAAGATTCAGCCAATTCGCCACCTTGTGCATTGAGAGAGGGTTTTTGCTGCTATTTCTAGCAGGTTTGATCGCGTCAACGGAGGTTGTTCCTCTGCTGGCCTGATCTAGCCTTTCAGTGGACAGCAGTGTGCAGAATTATTTCGACACAAGCGCTTATTCACAATAGCGAAACGAATATCAAAACCAGATTAACTGAACTTTATGCTAAAACTGCCTTCATTAGCATGCTTGTAAGTAGCTGGATAAGAGTAACTTGATGTCACAAATAAGTGACAACACACATTTGTTTATTTATTCATTTATTTATTTAATTAGAAAGTATTTATTCCAGGGTTTAATCACACTCATCTCGCAAAACCTATTTGCTCAATTACCAGTCACAATTACCTGCTAACCCCTACTGTCTCTCTCTCCCTCTTGCTCCCCCTTCTTCCCTCTACCTCCCTACCCATTCTCTACCCCACCTTTCTCTCTCTTTTTCTTTATCTATTTATATATGTCTGCCTCTCTCTCTGTCTGATATTGTCGTTTTGTTTCGCTTTTTCGCTTTTTCTTTCTCCATCACCACCTAATCTCTCTCCTCCCCTCTCTCTCTCTCTCTCTCTCTCTCTCTCTCTCTCTCTCTCTCTCTCTCTCTCTTTATTTCTCTATTCGCAGGTCCTTCAAAAAGCAGCATGTGCAATTTTTTCCTCCTCAATACAGAACCACCACTACCACCACCACTATCACCACCGCCACCACACCACCGCCACCACACCACCGCCACCACACCATCACCACCACCACTCCGTCCCCACTCCCAGAACAACATCTGCAAGTGTTTCCACTAATCACAAAATCCAGTTTAGTGAAACACAAACCCACCACCCACCCACCCATCATTACCTCACACATCATTTTTCACAGAGTTTATTTACACACGCTAAGGTCACTGCTCATCATTAAAAAGGCACCAGATGAAGACAAAGTTAAAAATAAAAAGAAGACAAAACAACTACGAAAGAAATAAAAAAAAAAGATATAAGAAAATGAGATGTTATTGTAGCAAATAGTCTGCTACAATATTTGCACTGTACATCATGGTAATAATGTGCAGTCTCCGGCGATGTCTGTGGTGCACGTCACTGAAATGTGTAGTCTACTCGAGTGTATGTGGTAAACGTCATTCTAATGTGTGGCCTACTGCAGTATCTATGATGAACGTTGCTATATGTAATTGGTCTATGGAGACACTTTCGAACATGACCTGATTTCGCAAAAACTCATATAAATAATAAATAAATAAATAAATAAATAAATCTTCATCAAATGCAGAATGGCGAGAATAAGACGCTTTATTGATTTAGGCAACTCTTTCTAATTTTGACACAAGGCCAGCTGTTTTAAGAGGAAGGAACAAGTCGATTACATCGACTATAGTAATTAGTTGACTAGTTCTTATTTTATCGACTCCGAAAGGATGATAAAGCAAAGTCGACCTCGGCGGAATTTTAACTCAAAACATAAAGATGGACGAAATACCGCTACGCATTTTACCCGGCATGCTAACGATTCTTTTCTATTCTAGGCACAAGGCTCGAATTTTTTGCGGGGTGGGAGCAGTCAATTAGATCGACACCAGTACGCAACTGGTACTTAGTTTATAGACTCCCGAAAGGATAAAAGGCAAAGTCGATCTCGGTGGAATTTGAACTAAGTACATAAAGACGGACAAAATACCGCTAAGCATTTTACCCGGTGTGCTATTTGTATGTGTATATATCTTATTAATTTGTCTGTATGGCTGATAACTCACTTGCCACACGTGATGGTATTTTAACAATACAATCTGTTAAATGATGAACGATCTTAATTGATTTTCGAATCTCATTGGATTCTCAGCAGAGGGGGCTACATCAATTTGACCAATCCTAGAGAAACAAGCGACCATTCTGCCAGCTCTGGTTTCAAATTTTAGCACCAAGTCAGCAGCTTTGGGGAAGGAACGGAGTTGATTATATCGACCTTAAAACTCAGCTGCTATATATTATATCGACTCCAAAACGATAAACGGTAAAGTCAATCTTGGTAGAATTTTAATTCAGAGTAGGAAGAAATACTTCAAAGAACTTTTGTTCGATGCACTAATGATTCTAACCGTTCACCACCATCAGATTTTTAATGATAATAATAGTTTCAAATTTTGCCACAAGACCAGCAAGTTCGGTGAAGGGAGTAAGTCAGTTACGTTGACCCCAGGTCTCAACTGGTACTTATTTTATTGACTCCGAAAGGATGAAAAGTAAAGTGTACCTCGGCGGAATCTGAACTCAGAATATAATAAGTCGGAAGATATAGTGCAAAGCATCCTTTCCGGAGTTCTAATAATTCTGCCAGCTACCGGCTTTTAATTGATTTCGATAATAAATTCAATGTATACATCCCACTCAATAAAATGTCTGAGAGACAGAGAGGGGGCGACAGACAGACAGACAGACTGATGGAGAGGAATCTAAGGGGAAATACCGTGTTGAGGGTACAATAAAGAATAAAAAGAATAAAGAATAAAAATTTCCTAACAGAAAAATGAAGCTACTTCATTTTTCTGTCAGGAAATTTTTCACTGACGAAGGTAGTACCGTTCTGAGAAGGCACTTTACTACAACTTACCATTTATGGTATGTGATTTCCTTCTGCAGTGTGAGAAATCACGATTATTGATAATATAAAAACAGCGAGATGACAGAATCATTAGCACGTCAGCCAAGATACTTAGCGGCATTTCGTTCATCTTTATGTTCTGAGCTCAAATGCCGCCACGGTCGACTTTGACTTTCAGCTTTTGGAGTAAATAAGTACAGGTTGAGTACTGGTGTTAATGTAATCGACTAACCCCCTACCCCGAACTTTCTGGCATTGTGCTTATAGTAGAAAGGATTATCGATGACATAGCTAAGCGGATTTCGTATGTTAGATGTAAGCACCTTCCGAAATAACTCCGTATGACCTAGTAGCATGTACCATGCTTTCGTTAATTGTTTTATGTACCTGCCGATATAGATACCCTCTCGATTCTTTCACCGTTAATCCAACAAAACATCCAGCATGTGACAGCCGAAGGGGTGGGAAGTCTGCGTCAGTACCCTGTTAGTACTCTTTACAGCTGTGTAGTCTCGAAGAATGTGACATTAAGTGTCTTGCTCAAAGACGACAACGTAACACATTGTTCAGAAACTGAACTCACAAATTTACGGTCATCAATCGAACATCTTAAACACTAGGCCACGAATACAATTAATATTTTTACAATTCCAAGGTGGCGAGCTGGCAGAAACGTTAGCACGCCGGGCCAAATGCTTAGCGGTATTTCGTCTGCCGTTACGTTCTGAGTTCAAATTCCGCCGAGGTCGACTTCGACTTTGCCTTTCATCCTTTCGGAGTCGATAAATTAAGTACCAGTTACGCACTGGGGTCGATGTAATCGACTTAATCCGTTCGTCTGTTCTTGTTTGTTCCCTCTATGTTTAGCTCCTTGTGGGCAATAACGAAATAGGTATTTCGTCTGCTGTTACGTTCTGAGTTCAAATTTCGCCGAGGCCGACTTTGCCTTTCATCCTTTCGGGGTCGATAAATTAAGTATCAGCTACGCACTGGGGTCAATGTAATCGACTTAATCCCTTTGTCTGTCCTTGTTTGTCCCCTCTATCTTTAGCCCCTTGTAGGCAATAAAGAAATAAGAAACGTTAGCACGCCGGGCGAAATGCTTATTTCGTCTGTCTTTACGTTCTGAGTTGAAATTCGGCGAGGTCCACTTTGCCTTTCATCCTTTTGGAGTCGATAAATTAAGTTCCAGTTGCGTATTGGGGTCGATCTAATCGACTACCCCACCTCCCCCAGAATTTCGGCCTTGTGCCTAGAATAGAAAAGAATATTTTTACAATTTCCAAGGCAGCGAGTTGCTTTAATCGTTAGCATCTTGGCCTAAATTCTCAGACATTTCTTCTGGCACTTTACGTTCTGAGTTCAAATACCACTGTTGATGATTTCTACCTTTCATCCTTTCAGGGTTGATAAAACAAAGTACCAGTCAAGTACTGAGGTCGATGTAACTGAATAACGCATCCAATTGAAATTGTTGGCCATGTGCCAATATTTGAAACCAATATTTTACTATTTCTATCATCTTTTATTTATATTTTTTTAGTCTTATTTTTGTTTCTTTAATATAAAACCACCGAGGCTGTTAAGGTTTCTATTTAGTGCAATGACATGGTGAAGGTGGAGTTTTCGACTTTCATTATGATGTGAGGGACGTTGCCAACTTTAAGTCAAGCACGGAGTGCTTTCGTTTTAAACGCCAGCTGTGTAAATAGTTACAAAATATAGAACACACACGACAACGTGGTGTGTGAAAGAGATTTTTAAGACTGAAACGCACTCTTTTATCACTTATACACACTCTTGGTGTTTATTACCAAATTTCCTGCAATTATATCTAGCTAATTAACCAACTTGATAACACTTTCCCATAGAAATTCCCTAATAACGTGTACATATGCAGAAAAATGCATATAGGTCAATCATATATTCAGCGTTATGTAGCATGTTCATTATAAGGTCTTATGAATATAGGATATATTTATAACTAGTATGCTTATACACGTGTATATATGCATACATTTATACAGACATACACACGTGTATATATATATATATATATATATATATATATATATATATATAATGCCTGTGCACGCCTATATATGTACATACATGGGTGTGCGCGCGCATGTGCGTGCGTTTGTGCTTGTATGTGTGTGCCTGTTTTACCATAGTTTTCACTCATTCACATCATCAAATTTAATATATTCTTAAATACAGGCTTTAAACCGTCTGTGGGCTACCTATACGTATATTTATTACATGACATACAAACTTGTTTATATATTCTCTTCTATACACATGCATTCATTACAAGTATAAATTCGGTTATACATCGCAGCAGCGATGTGATAACGATAGAACTAAACGCCTTATATCACTAGTTCAAACTCTGATTTGTGTTTTGCTATCATCCTTCCGGATCCGCTAACATTATCTATTGGCTCAATAAGCAGCGAGCTGTTCAGGATCGTTACCATACCCGACAAAATTATTGGCGGTATTTCTTCCGGCTTTACCTTCTGGGTTCAAATTCCGCCAAGGTTGACTTGGCCTTTCCTCCTTTCGAGGTCGATAAAATAAGAACAAGTACCGGTCAAATACTGGGGTTGATGTAATCGACTAGCACCCTCCCCCAAAATTTCAGGCCTTGTGTCTGCAGAAGAAAATAGAAAAAGAAAAAAGAAGCACTTTACACACAATGAGTTAATTCTTCAATGATTCGTCGAATTGTTAACACCTGAGTCAATGACAATTTGCTAAGAAGAATAAAATATCTTTCATCTTCGAATTTGTTTAACAGTGTATAAACATAAAGATATTTCCCGAGTCTCATATACTCTTTCCATGAAGTACACATTCCTCACTTGGATGGGACGCCGGTCCATCGCAGAATTACTCATTTTTTGCCAGCTGAAGGAACTGGAGCAAACGTGAAATGAAGTGTTTTGCTCAAAAGCATAATGCATGGCCGGTCCAGGAATCGAAACCATAATCTTGCGATTACCAGTCCAACACCCTAACCACTAAGCCACGTGTCTAGGGTCACTTTAAAATGAGCTTGTAGTATACCTTAGTAGCAGCAGGAGAAAGATTTTCTGCAATAGTTACTAATAATATCTATTACATGGAAAAATACGAGCAAAGGAAATAACATTCTTAAGATTATAAACCTGGAAAACTGCAGGACAAGTTCTTACACTTGGAAAAGTTCACTCTCTCTCTCTCTTTCTCTTTCTCACACACACACACACGCACACACGTACATACAAAAAAGATGTACGCATACGTATTGATGTATGTACGTATACCTGACAACACCCCCTTCACTCACTCTCACTCTTTTTCTCTCTCTCACTCTCTCTATCTCTCTCTATCTCTATCTCTCTTTCACGCACACACGTCCATTTCATATACACGTACATACATCTCTCACTTTTTCCTCTTTCACTTGAGAGCAAAAGTAAATAAATAAAAAAAATTTTACGGAAATTAACGAACTCCGGATGATGAAATCACATTCAGTTAGAAATATTTCTAAATGATTAAAATACTGTGAAAGTCAAAAAGTCGACGTTTTCTTTTTTTTTTTTTTTTTTTAAAGAGAGTCGAAGACTATGTGTGTGTATATGTCACAGATAGCGGGCGTGTGTTTGTGTTGATTGACACGCCATGATATTCATTATATGTGTGTGTATTTTGTTAGTCTGTATGTGTATTGACGTCACAGAAGCTATGCTTTTTTTTAATCATCTGAAATATCGGTGTTCTCCATTTTGGATTAAAGCGATTAATCCAAAATAGAGATGAACATTGATGTTTCGTGTACTAAGCTTGATAATTCTTTAGGGCTTCCTTGACATGAAACCGACGGTAGCCTTAATCCGCAAATATGTGTGTGAGTGTGTGTGTGTGTGTGTGTGTGTGTGTGTGTGTGTGTGTGTGTGTGTGTGTGTTTATCATATAGATGCACTTATATATATATGACGGCTGTACAATCGTAACCGAGGAAGATTATCCCTGACCATTACCTATGTAAAGTATCACCAGTAACACTGCATAAGGTTATTGCAACTGTAGTCGGCTTCATCCGGGCTCGCACCTGCAGCTTCCTTTGTCGCCGCAGCGCCCCCTGCACGATAGGGTATCGGAAAATTGTTTCGTCGGCGATCGTGTAACCTAAACTTTTAGGTACAATAAGGCTTGCACAAAACCTAACAGGCCCTCCCCATCCTACTCAAATGTCTCAAAGACTAGCCAGGAAAAGATTCCTAGTGCTAATGTGGATTACAGGCTCAGGAATGTAGAAGCTCCCTGAGCTCAAACGCGAGCAAAAGTTCCCAAAATGTCCAATATCCAGTTTTATAACTCTGAGAGATATGCATTAGTAAAACCTGAAGGCTGCCCCACTCCCAGTAGTCTTCCAGCACGCCGGACACCAGTCCGGAGTTTCTGAGGGGACATGCTACTACTAGATAGTCACTGAACCTACGTCATTTTCTCTAAACTAGAATGTATATTTTATTGATACTGTTAGATATGCATATATTTATATACTTTTTATATTATATATATATATATATATATATATATATATATATATATATATATATATATATATATATATATATACATTAATCAGCTATTAGTGATAGTACCAGTGTGTTTGTAAAGAATAATATTTGATACATCCAACATAAACTGGATGTGATGTTAAGATCGCCTTAAACTGTTGTTTAGGCACGTGCTATCGAAATGAGATGGTATCTCTGGGCGTATACAGCAGTTTAAAGTGATCAAGACAACACATCCAATCGAGGTTAGATGCGCTGATTATTATTCGTTACAAAAGCTTTTACTGTCGGTAATATAAAATTTATTCGTCGTCTGCCGGCTTTTTGCGACACCAGTGATTGTTTGGGTCATTATTATGTTACATCGGTATGACTGATTTTCGTTCTGGCATTCAGTGTGAGGTTGACTATCCCAGGTGATTTGCAACTGACGGTGAAATTACGTGATATGGTAGTGCCATCCACCGGTGCAGACAATCATATCAGCTGACGAACGAAATGATTGCATTGGGATCGATGTAATCGACTTGCCCCTCCCACGAAATTACTGGCCTTACGCCTTTAATAAAAAGGATTATTATCATTATTATTATTATTATTATTATTATTATTATTATTATTATTATTATTATTATTATTATTATTATTATTATTATTATTATTGAATGAGCGAGAAGTGTATGCCATCAAAGTGACACTGGGGCACCAACATACGAAGCCCAATATACCCCTCATGACTACTCGTCTCATAAGGCTACACCAGACGCATGTGTCACAACATGGGGATCTCATATCAAGATTGCGTGATATGGGGATCTCATATCAAGATTAACAGCGCATGGCCTTGCAGATGGGGCACAGTTAGAATTTTCTTCAGGTCGAGTTGCTCATCCCGCTTAAAATGTCCCTGAATAAGGGTTGTTTAAGGATGTTGAACGAAGCACCCTTGTTTCCAGAGGTGAATTATCCAAATCCCAAAGATTTCCCCTCAATACATGACTATGATATTCCCCACAACTTCTGCCCGTGATCAAAGATGCACATATTGTCAGCCACTAAGGGACATGCTCAAGTGCTTATGGTCAAACAACTGACAGGCAAATCTATGGTAATGAGCAGAATATTTGCTGTAGCAAATATACCAAGACAAAACAATGTACATGATAACACGTCCAATCAGTTAAGATGAGAAGCCATGAGAGCCACTGCCTGGTACTGCATCAGGGCATTATTATTATTATTATTATTGTTATTATTATTATTATTATTATCATCATCATCATCATCATCATCATCATCACCATCATCATCATCATCATCATCATCACCATCATCATCATCATCATCATCGAATTATTTTTACCGCAGCCTTTCATTGCTTAATTCGTCAATATTCCGAGCGTGTGCAATTCTTTCCCAAAGTGAGTGTTGTTTTTATTTATTTATTTTTGATCGTTACGTTGATAATATTCAACAAAAGATGTTAGTTCGTTTTCATTCCAACACAGTTTTCATTATACGCTATAGTTTCCGTTCTGTATCCATCATTCAAATTAATTTCTTTAGTAATTTCTCTTCTCTGTCTACATAGCTTAATCTGCAGGGAATTGCTACATCAATTGATATATCAATTGCTATATCTGCTATGTTTTCGGAAATAACACAGTAATACCAACAAAGTTGATATAATATGCAAACCAAACAGCTCACTCTGTCATATCATCGTTTATTTCTTTCTTAGGAAAGACCAGTTAACCAGAAATAATTGTTTTTCATTGAGGCAGAAGACTGGCAGTTTTCTGTGGCGGAATTTAATCGATACCATCAACTACAGTACTTGACTGGTACTTTTATCGGCCCCATAGGGATGGAAGTCTAAGTTGACCTTGGTGAGATTTGAACTCAGAACACAGAATCAAAACGAATATAAACAAGAATTTTTTTTCCGACACTCAAATGATTTTTTCTCCAATCCAGAGTTCCTAAACCAATCCTGGGATGGGAAATGGTTTCCTTTTTGAAAGGTTCCTCATATTATAGGCTTTACATTATACGACTGTATTATACAGTTACGCTGTAAGGTTTCTGGTGACATGCTTAGACCTGTTATAAATAAGTATAAGCCAATCTTGAGATTTGCGTTGATCTAGCTTCTCCGTTGTTTTCACGGTTATTGGTTATGTATAGAGTAAACATTTCATGCTATTTTCTTGAAAAGCCTTGTTTGCATTTTGTTTTTTATTACTTTCATACGTGATGTGTGTGTGTGTGTACTTTGAGTAAAATTTTTCATACCTCTCTTTCTTCCTCACAGAGTATATCTTCTCTTTTGTACTAATTGGCCTCTGTGTATATGATTCTTAGCTTGTTTCTTTGTTGTTTTTTTTTTAAACATTTGGGTTAATTTGCCCTTAATACGTATTAGGCAGCTTTTAAACATTTTTCGTCGTTATTCTATAAAACGTCCCTTGTCTCTTTGTTTTCCTAGTAAATATAATAGTGTTTTATGTTTCGTGCTGTTACACACTACATATTCTCGAATCTTCACTCTATTCTTATTTTATCTCTTATTTTCCAAATGAGTGAATTCAAATTGTGACTTTTCAGAATAAATAGAGTAAAGTTATTTTTCTTCTCGGGTATACGTTAACATTAATGTATTTACAGTAATCTTATCCTGACATTTTTCTTCATATGGAAATTTGAAACAAGTGATATACTTTCAAGATCAAAAAAGCAGTTTTAGTATACCTGATCAGCTTTTGGGCCGGAATAGAATTTTTCTTTCTGTTTTCACTTTTCTTTTTTCAACAGAGCTTTTTTATTGTTATTATTAGCCGCAGGCTATGTGGTAAGAAGCCTGCTTCCCAACCAGATGCTTCCGGGTTCAGTCCCACTGCCTGGCACCTTGGGCAAGTGTCTTCTACTATAGCCTCGGGCCGACCACAGCCTTGTAAGTGGACTTGGTAGGCGGAAACTGAAAGAAGCATGACATGTGTGTATGCGTGTCTGTGTGTGTCTGTGTGTGTGGCTGTGTGTATGTGTCTGTGCGTGTGTGTGTCTGTGTCTGTGTGTGTGTGGCTGTGTGTATGTGGCTGTGCGTGTGTGTGTGTGGCTGTGTGTGTGTGTGTGTGTGTGTGTGTTTGTGTGTGTGGCTGTGTGTATGTGGCTGTGCGTGTGTGTGTGTGGCTGTGTGTGTGTGTGTGTGTGTGTGTGTGTGTGGCTGTTTTCCCCCCACCTCGCTTGAAAACCGGTGTTGTAAATTAGTGGTTTGGCAAAAGAGACCGATAAAATAAGCACGAGGCTTTAAAAAAACATATGTATTGGGGTTGATTCACTTGGCTAAATTCTTCAAATTGGTGCCCCAGAATGGTCGCAGTCAAATGGCTGAAACAAGTAAAAGATAAAGTATAAGAGATAACCCTATGTCCTAACATACTTTATATATTCCATTTTAAACATATTCCGTTTCTTGTAGTTTTAAAAAGTGTGTAGCCATTAACATTTTGTCTATATTTTCTTTATCAAGGTTTTCATGATATTAAACTTTCGTATCTGATATCATTTGTTCGTTTTAAAATATCAAATATATCTTTATATAAGCTAGCTTTCTCATAACTTATTTGTCTCTACACATTATTAATATGTATATCGTATCCATCCATCTCTGCCCATAATTCTTGGGAGTATCGTGAGGGTAGATTGCTCAGGCACCTCCTCCATGAGGTTCCATTACAAAATAAACGTCATTAAATTTTTTGAATGGATTCCCAAGCGTGACAAATTGAGACTGGATATTATCCAACCATTTCATTCTTGGTATATCCTTAATTTTCCCATCGGTTAGCTCGGCTTGAAGATTCGTCTTCCGATTCTTTTCCGCGACATTCTAATCACACGTCCACAGTACCGGAGATGTAACTTCTCTATACGAGAAGTAGTGACTCGATCTGGAGCGACTCTCTGATCTCCGAGCTATGCACCCTGTCGAGTAACATTACTGTAGAGATCCTTCAAAGGAACAGCATTTCAGCTGCTTGTATTCGCGATCGTATTATTTCGTTCATTACCTTACATCAATGACCATGGATGAGGAAAGACACGAAAATCGAATTGAAGATAGAGAGTTCAGCTTTCTTACCAATATCACTTCTGAAGATGGAAGACTAGAGCCGGGGCGTTAGTGTGCCTACAATTCTAGCATCCAATTCGGCCTCCTGTACCCCATCAGCTCCGAGACACTTAACCATATACACTTGTCTAAGTGATATTCCACGAACATGCAAAATGCACAAAGAAAGCTTTCTTGAGAGGACCAATAACTCAGTCTTTGCAATGCTAATTCTCATCCCTGTATAATGGGATTGCACAATGTGAATGTAAACTTGAAATGAAATCTTCTGATAAACGCATTTTCGCTTTTTGTTTTAAAGCCCAGAAATAAAACTGACCTTAAATTTATGATAACGATATTTTTCTCACATAATGGTTTTTACAATATCGAAACTGTATTTTTTGCAAGCACGAAATCTTATTAACATATGGATTTTATACGCTAAACTTCACGAAATGTTTTACAGGACCTTTGACAGTTTGTGACTGTAATCTTCTGCTTAAGATTACAGTCTTGTTTTGTAAAACCCAGCTTCTCAAGATTGGCCTTGAGGGAATTAGTCATATAGCCTAGTGCTCCAATAATCTTTGGTAACAATTTAAAGTTATAGTACAAATTTCGCATCAGTTCGGTATAAATGTTGTCTTTTCCGTATCCTTAACATTAAGTTAACATGTGGGCAACTGACTTCAGCGACTGCACATAGTATACTTGCATGATGTATGAATGCATTTATGCATGTGAGTACGTATTTATCTATATATGTGTGCATGAGCGAGCATTGCAGCTCATAGAATTAAGTATAACGATTCGTACTCCGACACAATAAAGTAGTTGAAGTTGTTATGATTTTAAATTTATGACATGCCTGCTTGACCAGATCTACCATTAATGAGTCCGCTTTGTGACAATCATCTTTTTCTAAAGTTTTTTATAACTTCATTATACACCTTTTCCATCTATTTTCTTTTCAGACGTTAGTGTGTGAGTTGAAGGTGCTTTTACTAACTGTTTCTAGCAAATCAAGAGATGATGCTGAGGCTCTGAGGAGTGATCAATAGATCAGCAGAAGGGAAAGCTATTTGATAATAATGAAAATATTGTCTTCTGCTAAAATTTCTTATCATTCGTACTTGCCGTTATAATCATCACTTTCAAAATCATCATCATCACCATTATCATCATCACCATCATCATCATCATCAACACATCACCATAATAGACTTATAGCCAATATATTTGTCTGTTTTCGTAGATTTTTGTGAACTGTTATTATTTGGTCCATTGACCAAGCATCATGTGAAGTGTTAAAAAGAAGGAAAATGGTTTGTGAATGGAAACAATGTAGACATATTGACACGGTTCGTTGATTCTATCTGAAAACTGGTAGACTGGCAGCTACGATAAAATTGGAAAAAAATCAATGACGTTGGTGTGTGTGTGTATATACATACATATATATATATATATATAGGGAGTATTCAAGATAGATAGATAGATATTTATATGTGTATATATATTTATATGTGTATATATATATATATATATATATATATATATATATATACATACATACACACACACATACATACATACACATACATACACACACACATACATACACATACACATATACACACATATATATACATATATAGATACAGATATAGATGATGGAAGTACAGTCGTCATCTTTGTATGGTGTATCATAGATTCATTCTTAACGTTTATTTCTTTCGTATGTTGGCTATAGTCAAGCCCCATTTAATTTTTAATTACTTGATTAGCATTAAGTGAATAATATTTAATTTGTTTAGGCGAGTCAAGTTGTGCTTTTGGTAGCCCGCGTGTATATAATTTCTTCATGTACACACACAGACACACACATTTCATGCAGTGTAATACATATATATACTTGTATAGATAGATATGTATATATAAAAATATAGAAAAAGGAGGCCACTAGGTGGACTGCTAATGTGCTAGAAGATCACATGTCATGTGTCTACTAAGATCTCAGATATTTTTTCTGAATCTCCCTGATTCTTTTAATGTGCTTGTTCCCTGGTATTAAATTGATATTAATTAATATCCAATTTTTTGCCCTATTGTTTAATCTGTATAGATAGATAGATAGATAGATAGGTTTCTTTATTAGCCACACAGGGCTCAACACAGAGGGGACAAAATACAAATGTAGAGTTTTTCTTTTCGAGGGGGTCGAAAACAAAGCAGAAAAAAAAACAAAAGTGGGGACAACGATGAAAAAATACATCGCAAAACGTTTGGGGTATTTACAAAAAATACGAAATAATACAAAAAATTCCCAATAAATGGGGAGGTTATCCGTGGAAAGAAAAACCTACGAAAAGACCACGGTAACCTCGGTCTTTAGCGTCACAGTTTGTTAAATAAAATTTCTTTTATTTAAGCAAGAAACGTAAGTAACTCTCTGTTTACAAAATTTTAAAACGTTTTATAGAATCATGGTCAAGGTGGCTTCGTCATTTATACGTGCCATTCTTGCTACATGTATCCATCTTTTTTCGAAACATTTGCTAGACAACACTTGCCTCTCTACTCTCACCTTCCTTTTCAAGTGATACTTGAAAAAGTTGATGAGAGATTGACCAGAGAGGAAAGTATTTGTCTCTAATCCTTTCAGACGCGTCCACCAGATGCATTCTTTGGCCATAGCCACAAGTACGATAAATACAGCTCTTCCTTCCCGTTTAAAGGAAGGAGGCGTGACGATATTGACGATAGACTCGGTTGATAAACCGACTCGTCCCACACGCGACAGCAGTCGTTCGACATAAGCCCACAGCTCCGAAATGGTTGGACACTGCACGAGTGCGTGCAGAACGGTTTCATCGCTCTGACCGCATCTCGGGCAGGTCGGCCCCACATTTCGCGAGCTGTGTCTATAGAGCTTATCCCGAACGGGTAGCGCCTCTCGGTAACACTGCCAGGCCAGGGATCTCTGGAAGTTGTCCATAGGTCCCGGCCCGAAAGTCGTCCTGAACAGGCGGGTCAGGTAATCCTCGTCGACGCCCAGGTTCGCCCCGAGATTGTCGTCGTACCTGCCCTCCACTAATCCCCTATAGAATGACTTCGTTGTGATGCAGCCGCTCAAGGTCGACCCGGGACGGCAAAGTTGTTGCAGAGCAACGCGACACTCACGGTGCCATTCGCCATTCCTCGGCCTCTTTTTGATCCACGACTGCAGCTCGGTCATGGAGACGAGCTGCGGGAAAGCGCGTCGCACAAACGGCGACCACACCTGCTCACCGTCGTCTACGTAGAGCCGGAGATGTCGCAGTCTCAGCGCATGTCTGCGCATCATCAACCACGGCATGCCCAGCCCTCCTTTCAGCGGGTGTTGGCAACAAACGGATCGCCTCACCATCGGGACGCTTCCTTTCCACAAAAAGCGGAAGAGGATGCGCTCCATTTCGGTGATGGCGCGATCGGGACAAGGCACGACGGTCAGGCGGTATTCGATGACGGACGCGATGTACGCGTTCGCCACCTCCGCCCGACCTTTTAGGGACAGCTTCCTCTCGGACCATTGCCGGCAGAGAGTGGCCACCCTACTCGTTATCTCGTCCCAGTTCTTCTCCGTTTGCAGGTCCGGACCGAACCAGACTCCGAGCAACTTGACCGGACCGTCCGTCCAGCGTCCCACTACTGAGGCGCTGCCGGACGGTATGGGCTTGCTTCTCCAGGTGCCGAGCAGCAAACCCACCGACTTATCCCGGTTGATTTTCGCTCCCGTCACCGCTTCGTAGTCTTTCAGCGTCTCGCCGACAAGCTCGATGTGCTCGTGGCTAGACGCTATGACGGTGACGTCGTCCGCGTATGCCGACACGCTCGTCCCGCACCCCAGTTCTCGCGGGATGCCCCTCAGCGTCGCCAGCTTCCGCAGTAGTGGCTCGAGAGTCAATACGTACAGGAGCGGCGACAGGGGGCATCCCTGACGAACCGAACGTGCAATGTCGAAGGGTCCCGATAGACGTCCATTGACGCGAACAACCGAACGGATGCCTGTGTACAAGGCAGCCATCCAGCCGCGGAAAACGGGACCGAAGCCGGCCGCTTCGAGGACGGCCTCCAAGTATCGATGGTCTACCCTATCGAAAGCTTTCGATTGATCCAAATTGATCAGGGCCCCACCCATGCCAGGTTCCTTAACTACCCTCTCTATGATGTAGCGCATCAGATGGAGGTTGTCATGGATGCTCCGGCCCGGCACGGCGCACGTCTGCTCCGTGCCGACCAGTTTCTCGATGACAAGCGCCAACCGCTTGGCTAACACCTTGGCCAAAATTTTCATGTCTGCATTGAGCAGAGTGATGGGCCTAAAGTTATCTATGGCGTCCCCCTTGTTTGGATCTTTCTTCAGCAGCGTTACCGCTCCTCGGCTCACAAAACCGGGAATGCTCCCGTTCTGCTGCCAGTTGCAGTACACGGCCGCCAAGACTTCTCCAAACAAGTCTGGCATACAGTTGTAAAGCTCGTAGGGCAGACCATCCAAACCCGGAGATTTGTCCGTCGAGCAACCCGCCATCGCGTCCCTCACCTCCTCCGCCGTGATGACCCCTTCGCAGCACTCCGCCTCTCTTGCCGAGAGTCGTGGCAAGCTGTGCAGGTAGGCACTAAAGTCCACCCTGCCTTCTCGCTCGCCACTCCTCCCGAACAGTCGGGCAAAATGCCGCTGAAACGCCTCGCACATCTTGCTCGGCTCGAGCAATTCGCGCCCCTGTTCGTCTACCAGAGACCGGATGGTGGCTCTGTTACCCCGCTGCGCCTCCGCCACCCGGGCCTCTCGTGCGGCTCCAACACCTTCATTTCTCAGAGCACGCATCCTTGCCCTGACAGCACACCCTTCGTGTTTAGCATTGAAGTGTTGGTCGAGGGCCAACCTCGCCGCTAAAACGTCGGATGCGATGCCACTTCGCAATGCCTCTTCTAACTTTATCACTAGCTCCCCCTCTACTCTGTTCCTCTCTACAGCTAGTGCCCTGCTATACCTTATTGCTTCCGCCCTTACTGCTCTCTTGAGGGCAAACCACCATTTGTTGTTGACGATGGCTCCCGTCAAAGCCCTCTTTACTAACGTGCTAATCCGGTCTCTGAAAACCTGTCTCGAGGGGAAAGACGCGTTTAGTTTCCAGTAACCGGGACCCTGCCTATGTGCCTTATCTAAGTCTAGCGTACACGTCACAAGTTTGTGATCCGTGTAGCTGACTATGTGGAACTGTGGACATCCTAAACTATCTCTATCTCTTGTCCTACACACTATCCTATCTAGATACGATCTCGACGACCCAATGCGGTTGCTCCAAGTCCACGTTGGCACATTTGGGTGGTCGAGTCGGTACCTGTCAGACAACTGGAAGCGTCTGAGCAGGTCTATGAGGCCTTTGCATCCCCTTCTAGTTTTGTCACTCCCCACGTAGTCTAGATGCGTGTCCAAGGTAGCATTCCAATCCCCCAGGAATACTTCTAGACGTCGAAAGAAGTCCGACCGACCTGTTAAAGGAGGCACATAAACTGCCAGCAACCGAAAAGCGCCTCCGTCGCTGCCGTCCACATCTAGGACAACCAGTCTACCCTCCGGGTCCGTAAATATCGTCTTTACTTGGAGATCCAGACTCTTGCGAAAAAGAACCGCCGTGCCACTACCGCCCATCCTCGGCAGACAGGGAGAAAAATAAATGTTAAACTGTCCGCCAAACATGGACTTTAGGGCCCGCGGTTCATGGAGTCTGGTCTCACTAATGGCTATGATATCCAAATTGTGTGACTTGATGTCATTTAAGAGGTACCCTTGTTTCCAAGGCGACCCCAAGCCACGCACATTTACACAACCAATCTTCACCATGATTCTATCAAAATTTGTGTTTTACACACGAAAGGAGAGAGAGAGAGAGAGAGAGAGTTACTTACTGTCCGAAAATTCTTGGCTTTTGGCCTCACAACCTTCTCTCAGAAGGTTTTTGTATAGTTTTTTTAATGAATATTTTTGGAATCTCCCTACTGTATCCGGGTAGAGAGATTTCAGTGTATCGTATGTGCTCCGTGTTACATGTATGATTTTGATGTGTTGTGGTGGTGTTGTGCGTGGGTGATTGCTTGTTTTCGTGTCATTATCTGTTATGTTAGTGTTCGACCTAATGAATTTCATTAGGTCTAGATTGTTTGTGTTTATCGCTGTCAAACTTGTTGTGGGGTTCTGTGTTGGTGCGTTTGTGTTGGTGTTTTTGTTTTCTGTGGATGTGTTGGTTTCGGGGCTGGTAAACCTCCCCGCTTTGTTTGTTTGTTTTTCCGTTCTTTTTTTCCCCCTTTTTCTTCTTCCCCCCGTGGCCACTTGCCAAGCCTCTGTGTCATCTTCATCTGACATGTCGGAGGAATCGGAGGGTGGGAGGGGAAGGGTGTTGGGGTCTATTTTTGTGTGGGTTGATTTTGTTGTTGGTGGTGTTGGTGCTGTTTCGTGACAGTTGGGATGTGGTGTTTTGGTTTTGGGGGGTGGGGTGGGAGTCTTTTTCGTGTTCCCTTCTTGTGGGGTTGTTGGTGTTGATGTTGGTGGTGGTGATGGTGCTGATTCTGTTCTTGGTGGTACTGGTGGTGTTTTTGTTTGGTTCGGCTGTGTTGCTGGCTGCTGGCTTTTTTCCATTTCGTTGTACAACTGCTTGACCAGTTGTGCATATGGCGGTGTAGGCAGTAATGCTGTTTTTTTCTTGTGCTTTTCTTGTGGTTGTTGTTGTTGTTGTTGTTGTTGTTGTTGTTGTTGTTGTTTTTCTTTGTATTGTTGCCGTTGTTGTTGCCTTTTCTTCTGGGCTACTGGGCATGTTTTTTGAAGGTGAGTTTTGCTACTACAAACGTAGCAAACTGGCCTTCTGCCTTCGACGAAAACATGAAAAATTGAATCCTCAGTTAATTGGATTCTATGTGGAATTTTTTCCCAGTTTGCTGGATCAATTTGTACCAGGAGTTGAAATTCCTGGCCAATCCAGTTTTGATTGCAAACGGCAAATGCTTCTAGTATGTTTATCTCCTCCTCTATGCCTAGACATATGGCAGATACTAGCCATTCTTCCTCAATTTCAGGAGGCACATTCGAAATTTTTATTTTCGTAACCCTACGACCAAGGTACGTAGGGATCATGAGCAGGTTCTCATACTGTAATGACTTAGTGGAGAGGTCCTTCGCTCGCTGCTCGCTGTCTAGTCTTACTTCTATCGTTCCGAATTTCAAACCTCTCGTTATGTTAGTCTTGTAAGACCAAATCGGCTTTAAGCATCTCTCAACATTTTCTTGGGTGAATTTTTCCACTGTCTTTGTCTTTAAATTAATGGTTCTGTAGATGATAGTTTTTTTTTCGATGTTTATCTTAAAGTCCGCGGGCGTTTGAAGATGGACTGTAACGTCCTTTTTACTTAGCATGCTTTTGCATGCAAGTAATTTCTCTTTCGATATATTCAAAATTCTTTTCCTAGGCTTCAAAGCCTCGGCAAAGTTCGTTGTGGTGGTGGTGGCGGTAGTGGTGGTATCAGTGGTGAGGACAGTGGTTTTGTTAGCAAGGACATTTGTGTCCTTGTTGTTGCTGCTGCTGCTGCTGTTGCTGTTGTTGTTGTTGTTGTTGTTGTTGTTGTTGTTGTTGTCACTGGTTACGTTGGCAGGCAAGACTGCTGTAGCAGCAGAGTCTTTCTTTTTCTCCATTCTCTCCTTTAACTGTGAGGAAGGAAGACTAGGAAATTCTTTTTCGAACGAAACACTGCAGACTGCAGCGTTCGTTTCACAAAAATTTTCATGGCTACAAGACGCCATCGTCTCAAAAAAAAATGCCTAGAAAGCCGAAATTGGTTTTTATATCCTGGAAATGTGCCACACAGGGCAGATTTCCGTCGCAAAAAACTTGCACCAGAGAGTCTACAAGTTGTTATACAACTTTGTATATAAAATAAATTTTACAAACAAACTTTTTAAAACATGAAAAAGGCAAAACTTACAGAGCCGACACGTCTACCGTCCGTCCATAGATAGATAGATAGATAGATAGATAGATAGATAGGTTTCTTTATTAGCCACACAGGGCTCAACACAGAGGGGACAAAATACAAATGTAGAGTTTTTCTTTTCGAGGGGGTCGAAATCAAAGCAGAAAAAAAAAACAAAAGTGGGGACAACGATGAAAAGAAAAAAAAAAAAAAAAAAAAAAAAAAACATCGCAAAACGTTTGGGGTATTTACAAAAAATACGAAATAATACAAAAAATTCCCAATAAATGGGGAGGTTATCCGTGGAAAGAAAAACCTACGAAAAGACCACGGTAACCTCGGTCTTTAGCGTCACAGTTTGTTAAATAAAATTTCTCTGTTTACAAAATTTTAAAACGTTTTATAGAATCATGGTCAAGGTGGCTTCGTCATTTATACGTGCCATTCTTGCTACATGTATCCATCTTTTTTCGAAACATTTGCTAGACAACACTTGCCTCTCTACTCTCACCTTCCTTTTCAAGTGATACTTGAAAAAGTTGATGAGAGATTGACCAGAGAGGAAAGTATTTGTCTCTAATCCTTTCAGACGCGTCCACCAGATGCATTCTTTGGCCATAGCCACAAGTACGATAAATACAGCTCTTCCTTCCCGTTTAAAGGAAGGAGGCGTGACGATATTGACGATAGACTCGGTTGATAAACCGACTCGTCCCACACGCGACAGCAGTCGTTCGACATAAGCCCACAGCTCCGAAATGGTTGGACACTGCACGAGTGCGTGCAGAACGGTTTCATCGCTCTGACCGCATCTCGGGCAGGTCGGCCCCACATTTCGCGAGCCGTGTCTATAGAGCTTATCCCGAACGGGTAGCGCCTCTCGGTAACACTGCCAGGCCAGGGATCTCTGGAAGTTGTCCATAGGTCCCGGCCCGAAAGTCGTCCTGAACAGGCGGGTCAGGTATTCCTCGTCGACGCCCAGGTTCGCCCCGAGATCGTCGTCGTACCTGCCCTCCACTAATCCCCTATAGAATGACTTCGTTGTGATGCAGCCGCTCAAGGTCGACCCGGGACGGCAAAGTTGTTGCAGAGCAACGCGACACTCACGGTGCCATTCGCCATTCCTCGGCCTCTTTTTGATCCACGACTGCAGCTCGGTCATGGAGACGAGCTGCGGGAAAGCGCGTCGCACAAACGGCGACCACACCTGCTCACCGTCGTCTACGTAGAGCCGGAGATGTCGCAGTCTCAGCGCATGTCTGCGCATCATCAACCACGGCATGCCCAGCCCTCCTTTCAGCGGGTGTTGGCAACAAACGGATCGCCTCACCATCGGAACGCTTCCTTTCCACAAAAAGCGGAAGAGGATGCGCTCCATTTCGGTGATGGCGCGATCGGGACAAGGCACGACGGTCAGGCGGTATTCGATGACGGACGCGATGTACGCGTTCGCCACCTCTGCCCGACCTTTTAGGGACAGCTTCCTCTCGGACCATTGCCGGCAGAGAGTGGCCACCCTACTCGTTATCTCGTCCCAGTTCTTCTCCGTTTGCAGGTCCGGACCGAACCAGACTCCGAGCAACTTGACCGGACCGTCCGTCCAGCGTCCCACTACTGAGGCGCTGCCGGACGGTATGGGCTTGCTTCTCCAGGTGCCGAGCAGCAAACCCACCGACTTATCCCGGTTGATTTTCGCTCCCGTCACCGCTTCGTAGTCTTTCAGCGTCTCGCCGACAAGCTCGATGTGCTCGTGGCTAGACGCTATGACGGTGACGTCGTCCGCGTATGCCGACACGCTCGTCCCGCACCCCAGTTCTCGCGGGATGCCCCTCAGCGTCGCCAGCTTCCGCAGTAGTGGCTCGAGAGTCAATACGTACAGGAGCGGCGACAGGGGGCATCCCTGACGAACCGAACGTGCAATGTCGAAGGGTCCCGATAGACGTCCATTGACGCGAACAACCGAACGGATGCCTGTGTACAAGGCAGCCATCCAGCCGCGGAAAACGGGACCGAAGCCGGCCGCTTCGAGGACGGCCTCCAAGTATCGATGGTCTACCCTATCGAAAGCTTTCGATTGATCCAAATTGATCAGGGCCCCACCCATGCCAGGTTCCTTAACTACCCTCTCTATGATGTAGCGCATCAGATGGAGGTTGTCATGGATGCTCCGGCCCGGCACGGCGCACGTCTGCTCCGTGCCGACCAGTTTCTCGATGACAAACGCCAACCGCTTGGCTAACACCTTGGCCAAAATTTTCATGTCTGCATTGAGCAGAGTGATGGGCCTAAAGTTATCTATGGCGTCCCCCTTGTTTGGATCTTTCTTCAGCAGCGTTACCGCTCCTCGGCTCACAAAACCGGGAATGCTCCCGTTCTGCTGCCAGTTGCAGTACACGACCGCCAAGACTTCTCCAAACAAGTCTGGCATACAGTTGTAAAGCTCGTAGGGCAGACCATCCAAACCCGGAGATTTGTCCGTCGAGCAACCCGCCATCGCGTCCCTCACCTCCTCCGCCGTGATGACCCCTTCGCAGCACTCCGCCTCTCTTGCCGAGAGTCGTGGCAAGCTGTGCAGGTAGGCACTAAAGTCCACCCTGCCTTCTCGCTCGCCACTCCTCCCGAACAGTCGGGCAAAATGCCGCTGAAACGCCTCGCACATCTTGCTCGGCTCGAGCAATTCGCGCCCCTGTTCGTCTACCAGAGACCGGATGGTGGCTCTGTTACCCCGCTGCGCCTCCGCCACCCGGGCCTCTCGTGCGGCTCCAACACCTTCATTTCTCAGAGCACGCATCCTTGCCCTGACAGCACACCCTTCGTGTTTAGCATTGAAGTGTTGGTCGAGGGCCAACCTCGCCGCTAAAACGTCGGATGCGATGCCACTTCGCAATGCCTCTTCTAACTTTATCACTAGCTCCCCCTCTACTCTGTTCCTCTCTACAGCTAGTGCCCTGCTATACCTTATTGCTTCCGCCCTTACTGCTCTCTTGAGGGCAAACCACCATTTGTTGTTGACGATGGCTCCCGTCAAAGCCCTCTTTACTAACGTGCTAATCCGGTCTCTGAAAACCTGTCTCGAGGGGAAAGACGCGTTTAGTTTCCAGTAACCGGGACCCTGCCTATGTGCCTTATCTAAGTCTAGCGTACACGTCACAAGTTTGTGATCCGTGTAGCTGACTATGTGGAACTGTGGACATCCTAAACTATCTCTATCTCTTGTCCTACACACTATCCTATCTAGATACGATCTCGACGACCCAATGCGGTTGCTCCAAGTCCACGTTGGCACATTTGGGTGGTCGAGTCGGTACCTGTCAGACAACTGGAAGCGTCTGAGCAGGTCTATGAGGCCTTTGCATCCCCTTCTAGTTTTGTCACTCCCCACGTAGTCTAGATGCGTGTCCAAGGTAGCATTCCAATCCCCCAGGAATACTTCTAGACGTCGAAAGAAGTCCGACCGACCTGTTAAAGGAGGCACATAAACTGCCAGCAACCGAAAAGCGCCTCCGTCGCTGCCGTCCACATCTAGGACAACCAGTCTACCCTCCGGGTCCGTAAATATCGTCTTTACTTGGAGATCCAGACTCTTGCGAAAAAGAACCGCCGTGCCACTACCGCCCATCCTCGGCAGACAGGGAGAAAAATAAATGTTAAACTGTCCGCCAAACATGGACTTTAGGGCCCGCGGTTCATGGAGTCTGGTCTCACTAATGGCTATGATATCCAAATTGTGTGACTTGATGTCATTTAAGAGGTACCCTTGTTTCCAAGGCGACCCCAAGCCACGCACATTTACACAACCAATCTTCACCATGATTCTATCAAAATTTGTGTTTTACACACGAAAGGAGAGAGAGAGAGAGAGAGAGAGTTACTTACTGTCCGAAAATTCTTGGCTTTTGGCCTCACAACCTTCTCTCAGAAGGTTTTTGTATAGTTTTTTTAATGAATATTTTTGGAATCTCCCTACTGTATCCGGGTAGAGAGATTTCAGTGTATCGTATGTGCTCCGTGTTACATGTATGATTTTGATGTGTTGTGGTGGTGTTGTGCGTGGGTGATTGCTTGTTTTCGTGTCATTATCTGTTATGTTAGTGTTCGACCTAATGAATTTCATTAGGTCTAGATTGTTTGTGTTTATCGCTGTCAAACTTGTTGTGGGGTTCTGTGTTGGTGCGTTTGTGTTGGTGTTTTTGTTTTCTGTGGATGTGTTGGTTTCGGGGCTGGTAAACCTCCCCGCTTTGTTTGTTTGTTTTTCCGTTCTTTTTTTCCCCCTTTTTCTTCTTCCCCCCGTGGCCACTTGCCAAGCCTCTGTGTCATCTTCATCTGACATGTCGGAGGAATCGGAGGGTGGGAGGGGAAGGGTGTTGGGGTCTATTTTTGTGTGGGTTGATTTTGTTGTTGGTGGTGTTGGTGCTGTTTCGTGACAGTTGGGATGTGGTGTTTTGGTTTTGGGGGGTGGGGTGGGAGTCTTTTTCGTGTTCCCTTCTTGTGGGGTTGTTGGTGTTGATGTTGGTGGTGGTGATGGTGCTGATTCTGTTCTTGGTGGTACTGGTGGTGTTTTTGTTTGGTTCGGCTGTGTTGCTGGCTGCTGGCTTTTTTCCATTTCGTTGTACAACTGCTTGACCAGTTGTGCATATGGCGGTGTAGGCAGTAATGCTGTTTTTTTCTTGTGCTTTTCTTGTGGTTGTTGTTGTTGTTGTTGTTGTTGTTGTTGTTGTTGTTGTTTTTCTTTGTATTGTTGCCGTTGTTGTTGCCTTTTCTTCTGGGCTACTGGGCATGTTTTTTGAAGGTGAGTTTTGCTACTACAAACGTAGCAAACTGGCCTTCTGCCTTCGACGAAAACATGAAAAATTGAATCCTCAGTTAATTGGATTCTATGTGGAATTTTTTCCCAGTTTGCTGGATCAATTTGTACCAGGAGTTGAAATTCCTGGCCAATCCAGTTTTGATTGCAAACGGCAAATGCTTCTAGTATGTTTATCTCCTCCTCTATGCCTAGACATATGGCAGATACTAGCCATTCTTCCTCAATTTCAGGAGGCACATTCGAAATTTTTATTTTCGTAACCCTACGACCAAGGTACGTAGGGATCATGAGCAGGTTCTCATACTGTAATGACTTAGTGGAGAGGTCCTTCGCTCGCTGCTCGCTGTCTAGTCTTACTTCTATCGTTCCGAATTTCAAACCTCTCGTTATGTTAGTCTTGTAAGACCAAATCGGCTTTAAGCATCTCTCAACATTTTCTTGGGTGAATTTTTCCACTGTCTTTGTCTTTAAATTAATGGTTCTGTAGATGATAGTTTTTTTTTCGATGTTTATCTTAAAGTCCGCGGGCGTTTGAAGATGGACTGTAACGTCCTTTTTACTTAGCATGCTTTTGCATGCAAGTAATTTCTCTTTCGATATATTCAAAATTCTTTTCCTAGGCTTCAAAGCCTCGGCAAAGTTCGTTGTGGTGGTGGTGGCGGTAGTGGTGGTATCAGTGGTGAGGACAGTGGTTTTGTTAGCAAGGACATTTGTGTCCTTGTTGTTGCTGCTGCTGCTGCTGTTGCTGTTGTTGTTGTTGTTGTTGTTGTTGTTGTTGTTGTTGTCACTGGTTACGTTGGCAGGCAAGACTGCTGTAGCAGCAGAGTCTTTCTTTTTCTCCATTCTCTCCTTTAACTGTGAGGAAGGAAGACTAGGAAATTCTTTTTCGAACGAAACACTGCAGACTGCAGCGTTCGTTTCACAAAAATTTTCATGGCTACAAGACGCCATCGTCTCAAAAAAAAATGCCTAGAAAGCCGAAATTGGTTTTTATATCCTGGAAATGTGCCACACAGGGCAGATTTCCGTCGCAAAAAACTTGCACCAGAGAGTCTACAAGTTGTTATACAACTTTGTATATAAAATAAATTTTACAAACAAACTTTTTAAAACATGAAAAAGGCAAAACTTACAGAGCCGACACGTCTACCGTCCGTCCATAGATAGATAGATAGATAGATAGATAGATAGATAGGTTTCTTTATTAGCCACACAGGGCTCAACACAGAGGGGACAAAATACAAATGTAGAGTTTTTCTTTTCGAGGGGGTCGAAATCAAAGCAGAAAAAAAAAACAAAAGTGGGGACAACGATGAAAAGAAAAAAAAAAAAAAAAAAAAAAAAAAACATCGCAAAACGTTTGGGGTATTTACAAAAAATACGAAATAATACAAAAAATTCCCAATAAATGGGGAGGTTATCCGTGGAAAGAAAAACCTACGAAAAGACCACGGTAACCTCGGTCTTTAGCGTCACAGTTTGTTAAATAAAATTTCTCTGTTTACAAAATTTTAAAACGTTTTATAGAATCATGGTCAAGGTGGCTTCGTCATTTATACGTGCCATTCTTGCTACATGTATCCATCTTTTTTCGAAACATTTGCTAGACAACACTTGCCTCTCTACTCTCACCTTCCTTTTCAAGTGATACTTGAAAAAGTTGATGAGAGATTGACCAGAGAGGAAAGTATTTGTCTCTAATCCTTTCAGACGCGTCCACCAGATGCATTCTTTGGCCATAGCCACAAGTACGATAAATACAGCTCTTCCTTCCCGTTTAAAGGAAGGAGGCGTGACGATATTGACGATAGACTCGGTTGATAAACCGACTCGTCCCACACGCGACAGCAGTCGTTCGACATAAGCCCACAGCTCCGAAATGGTTGGACACTGCACGAGTGCGTGCAGAACGGTTTCATCGCTCTGACCGCATCTCGGGCAGGTCGGCCCCACATTTCGCGAGCCGTGTCTATAGAGCTTATCCCGAACGGGTAGCGCCTCTCGGTAACACTGCCAGGCCAGGGATCTCTGGAAGTTGTCCATAGGTCCCGGCCCGAAAGTCGTCCTGAACAGGCGGGTCAGGTATTCCTCGTCGACGCCCAGGTTCGCCCCGAGATCGTCGTCGTACCTGCCCTCCACTAATCCCCTATAGAATGACTTCGTTGTGATGCAGCCGCTCAAGGTCGACCCGGGACGGCAAAGTTGTTGCAGAGCAACGCGACACTCACGGTGCCATTCGCCATTCCTCGGCCTCTTTTTGATCCACGACTGCAGCTCGGTCATGGAGACGAGCTGCGGGAAAGCGCGTCGCACAAACGGCGACCACACCTGCTCACCGTCGTCTACGTAGAGCCGGAGATGTCGCAGTCTCAGCGCATGTCTGCGCATCATCAACCACGGCATGCCCAGCCCTCCTTTCAGCGGGTGTTGGCAACAAACGGATCGCCTCACCATCGGAACGCTTCCTTTCCACAAAAAGCGGAAGAGGATGCGCTCCATTTCGGTGATGGCGCGATCGGGACAAGGCACGACGGTCAGGCGGTATTCGATGACGGACGCGATGTACGCGTTCGCCACCTCTGCCCGACCTTTTAGGGACAGCTTCCTCTCGGACCATTGCCGGCAGAGAGTGGCCACCCTACTCGTTATCTCGTCCCAGTTCTTCTCCGTTTGCAGGTCCGGACCGAACCAGACTCCGAGCAACTTGACCGGACCGTCCGTCCAGCGTCCCACTACTGAGGCGCTGCCGGACGGTATGGGCTTGCTTCTCCAGGTGCCGAGCAGCAAACCCACCGACTTATCCCGGTTGATTTTCGCTCCCGTCACCGCTTCGTAGTCTTTCAGCGTCTCGCCGACAAGCTCGATGTGCTCGTGGCTAGACGCTATGACGGTGACGTCGTCCGCGTATGCCGACACGCTCGTCCCGCACCCCAGTTCTCGCGGGATGCCCCTCAGCGTCGCCAGCTTCCGCAGTAGTGGCTCGAGAGTCAATACGTACAGGAGCGGCGACAGGGGGCATCCCTGACGAACCGAACGTGCAATGTCGAAGGGTCCCGATAGACGTCCATTGACGCGAACAACCGAACGGATGCCTGTGTACAAGGCAGCCATCCAGCCGCGGAAAACGGGACCGAAGCCGGCCGCTTCGAGGACGGCCTCCAAGTATCGATGGTCTACCCTATCGAAAGCTTTCGATTGATCCAAATTGATCAGGGCCCCACCCATGCCAGGTTCCTTAACTACCCTCTCTATGATGTAGCGCATCAGATGGAGGTTGTCATGGATGCTCCGGCCCGGCACGGCGCACGTCTGCTCCGTGCCGACCAGTTTCTCGATGACAAACGCCAACCGCTTGGCTAACACCTTGGCCAAAATTTTCATGTCTGCATTGAGCAGAGTGATGGGCCTAAAGTTATCTATGGCGTCCCCCTTGTTTGGATCTTTCTTCAGCAGCGTTACCGCTCCTCGGCTCACAAAACCGGGAATGCTCCCGTTCTGCTGCCAGTTGCAGTACACGACCGCCAAGACTTCTCCAAACAAGTCTGGCATACAGTTGTAAAGCTCGTAGGGCAGACCATCCAAACCCGGAGATTTGTCCGTCGAGCAACCCGCCATCGCGTCCCTCACCTCCTCCGCCGTGATGACCCCTTCGCAGCACTCCGCCTCTCTTGCCGAGAGTCGTGGCAAGCTGTGCAGGTAGGCACTAAAGTCCACCCTGCCTTCTCGCTCGCCACTCCTCCCGAACAGTCGGGCAAAATGCCGCTGAAACGCCTCGCACATCTTGCTCGGCTCGAGCAATTCGCGCCCCTGTTCGTCTACCAGAGACCGGATGGTGGCTCTGTTACCCCGCTGCGCCTCCGCCACCCGGGCCTCTCGTGCGGCTCCAACACCTTCATTTCTCAGAGCACGCATCCTTGCCCTGACAGCACACCCTTCGTGTTTAGCATTGAAGTGTTGGTCGAGGGCCAACCTCGCCGCTAAAACGTCGGATGCGATGCCACTTCGCAATGCCTCTTCTAACTTTATCACTAGCTCCCCCTCTACTCTGTTCCTCTCTACAGCTAGTGCCCTGCTATACCTTATTGCTTCCGCCCTTACTGCTCTCTTGAGGGCAAACCACCATTTGTTGTTGACGATGGCTCCCGTCAAAGCCCTCTTTACTAACGTGCTAATCCGGTCTCTGAAAACCTGTCTCGAGGGGAAAGACGCGTTTAGTTTCCAGTAACCGGGACCCTGCCTATGTGCCTTATCTAAGTCTAGCGTACACGTCACAAGTTTGTGATCCGTGTAGCTGACTATGTGGAACTGTGGACATCCTAAACTATCTCTATCTCTTGTCCTACACACTATCCTATCTAGATACGATCTCGACGACCCAATGCGGTTGCTCCAAGTCCACGTTGGCACATTTGGGTGGTCGAGTCGGTACCTGTCAGACAACTGGAAGCGTCTGAGCAGGTCTATGAGGCCTTTGCATCCCCTTCTAGTTTTGTCACTCCCCACGTAGTCTAGATGCGTGTCCAAGGTAGCATTCCAATCCCCCAGGAATACTTCTAGACGTCGAAAGAAGTCCGACCGACCTGTTAAAGGAGGCACATAAACTGCCAGCAACCGAAAAGCGCCTCCGTCGCTGCCGTCCACATCTAGGACAACCAGTCTACCCTCCGGGTCCGTAAATATCGTCTTTACTTGGAGATCCAGACTCTTGCGAAAAAGAACCGCCGTGCCACTACCGCCCATCCTCGGCAGACAGGGAGAAAAATAAATGTTAAACTGTCCGCCAAACATGGACTTTAGGGCCCGCGGTTCATGGAGTCTGGTCTCACTAATGGCTATGATATCCAAATTGTGTGACTTGATGTCATTTAAGAGGTACCCTTGTTTCCAAGGCGACCCCAAGCCACGCACATTTACACAACCAATCTTCACCATGATTCTATCAAAATTTGTGTTTTACACACGAAAGGAGAGAGAGAGAGAGAGAGAGAGTTACTTACTGTCCGAAAATTCTTGGCTTTTGGCCTCACAACCTTCTCTCAGAAGGTTTTTGTATAGTTTTTTTAATGAATATTTTTGGAATCTCCCTACTGTATCCGGGTAGAGAGATTTCAGTGTATCGTATGTGCTCCGTGTTACATGTATGATTTTGATGTGTTGTGGTGGTGTTGTGCGTGGGTGATTGCTTGTTTTCGTGTCATTATCTGTTATGTTAGTGTTCGACCTAATGAATTTCATTAGGTCTAGATTGTTTGTGTTTATCGCTGTCAAACTTGTTGTGGGGTTCTATGTTGGTGCGTTTGTGTTGGTGTTTTTGTTTTCTGTGGATGTGTTGGTTTCGGGGCTGGTAAACCTCCCCGCTTTGTTTGTTTGTTTTTCCGTTCTTTTTTTCCCCCTTTTTCTTCTTCCCCCCGTGGCCACTTGCCAAGCCTCTGTGTCATCTTCATCTGACATGTCGGAGGAATCGGAGGGTGGGAGGGGAAGGGTGTTGGGGTCTATTTTTGTGTGGGTTGATTTTGTTGTTGGTGGTGTTGGTGCTGTTTCGTGACAGTTGGGATGTGGTGTTTTGGTTTTGGGGGGTGGGGTGGGAGTCTTTTTCGTGTTCCCTTCTTGTGGGGTTGTTGGTGTTGATGTTGGTGGTGGTGATGGTGCTGATTCTGTTCTTGGTGGTACTGGTGGTGTTTTTGTTTGGTTCGGCTGTGTTGCTGGCTGCTGGCTTTTTTCCATTTCGTTGTACAACTGCTTGACCAGTTGTGCATATGGCGGTGTAGGCAGTAATGCTGTTTTTTTCTTGTGCTTTTCTTGTGGTTGTTGTTGTTGTTGTTGTTGTTGTTGTTGTTGTTGTTGTTGTTGTTGTTGTTGTTGTTGTTGTTTTTCTTTGTATTGTTGCCGTTGTTGTTGCCTTTTCTTCTGGGCTACTGGGCATGTTTTTTGAAGGTGAGTTTTGCTACTACAAACGTAGCAAACTGGCCTTCTGCCTTCGACGAAAACATGAAAAATTGAATCCTCAGTTAATTGGATTCTATGTGGAATTTTTTCCCAGTTTGCTGGATCAATTTGTACCAGGAGTTGAAATTCCTGGCCAATCCAGTTTTGATTGCAAACGGCAAATGCTTCTAGTATGTTTATCTCCTCCTCTATGCCTAGACATATGGCAGATACTAGCCATTCTTCCTCAATTTCAGGAGGCACATTCGAAATTTTTATTTTCGTAACCCTACGACCAAGGTACGTAGGGATCATGAGCAGGTTCTCATACTGTAATGACTTAGTGGAGAGGTCCTTCGCTCGCTGCTCGCTGTCTAGTCTTACTTCTATCGTTCCGAATTTCAAACCTCTCGTTATGTTAGTCTTGTAAGACCAAATCGGCTTTAAGCATCTCTCAACATTTTCTTGGGTGAATTTTTCCACTGTCTTTGTCTTTAAATTAATGGTTCTGTAGATGATAGTTTTTTTTTCGATGTTTATCTTAAAGTCCGCGGGCGTTTGAAGATGGACTGTAACGTCCTTTTTACTTAGCATGCTTTTGCATGCAAGTAATTTCTCTTTTGATATATTCAAAATTCTTTTCCTAGGCTTCAAAGCCTCGGCAAAGTTCGTTGTGGTGGTGGTGGCGGTAGTGGTGGTATCAGTGGTGAGGACAGTGGTTTTGTTAGCAAGGACATTTGTGTCCTTGTTGTTGCTGCTGCTGCTGCTGTTGCTGTTGTTGTTGTTGTTGTTGTTGTTGTTGTTGTTGTTGTCACTGGTTACGTTGGCAGGCAAGACTGCTGTAGCAGCAGAGTCTTTCTTTTTCTCCATTCTCTCCTTTAACTGTGAGGAAGGAAGACTAGGAAATTCTTTTTCGAACGAAACACTGCAGACTGCAGCGTTCGTTTCACAAAAATTTTCATGGCTACAAGACGCCATCGTCTCAAAAAAAAATGCCTAGAAAGCCGAAATTGGTTTTTATATCCTGGAAATGTGCCACACAGGGCAGATTTCCGTCGCAAAAAACTTGCACCAGAGAGTCTACAAGTTGTTATACAACTTTGTATATAAAATAAATTTTACAAACAAACTTTTTAAAACATGAAAAAGGCAAAACTTACAGAGCCGACACGTCTACCGTCCGTCCATAGATAGATAGATAGATAGATAGATAGATAGATAGATAGATAGATAGATAGATCTTACTTAACGTGAATGTATTATTAGAACGCTGAAGGCTGCGATATTCGTCTTGAAAGATATTCTCGTGTAGACATATATGACTAGCAGGCGAGAGCCATCTGGTATGGGCCCCGAAACTGTCAGATCCCGTGTCTTCGATGTACTGCGCTTCCTCAGCAGCAGGCGTCTGCTAGCCGCATACAAGCCAAATTTCACTGCCAGCAATATATAGAATAACAGTGACTGGGAGTCACTGATGTCGCAAATGGCCAGTAAGTTTATTTTAAACATTAACACACACACACACACACACACACACACACACATATATATATATGTATATATATATATTAGCGACGGAAAAAGTATTAATACCGCAATGTTTGGTGTTCTAATAAAACACCCCTATTAAAAAGGATATAAAGATTATCATTCGATATCAATATTGTCAGTAATGAAGGCAGCGAGCTGGCAGAAACGTTAGCACGCCGGGCGAAATGCTTAGCGGTATTTCGTCTGCCGCTACGTTCTGAGTTCAAATTCCACCGAGGTCGACTTTGCCTTTCATCCTTTCGGGGTCGATTAAATAAGTACCAGTTATGCACTGGGGTCGATATAATCGACTTAATCCATTTGTCTGTCCGTGTTTGTCCCCTCTGCGTGTAGCCCCTTGTGGGCAGTAAAGAAACGTTAGTACGCCGGGCGAAATGCTTAGCGGTAGTTCGTCTGTCTTTACGTTCTGAGTTCAAATTCCGCCGAGGTCGACTTTGCCTTTCATCCTTTCGGTGTCGATAAATTAAGTACCAGTTGCGTACTGGGGTCGATCTAATCAACTGTATCCTCCCCAAAAATTTCGGGCCTTGTGCCTAGAGTAGAAAAGAATATTGTCAGTAATGATATGTACGTTTTATACAGATATATACGACGAGTTTCACAAAGTTTCCGTTCCACCAAATTTCACTCACAAGATGTGGGTCGAATCGGAACTTCAGTAGAAGACACCTCTCCAAGATGCCGCATACATACACACACACACACACACACACACATACGCACGTATATATGTAAATATACGTAAGTAATAATCTTATATTCGAGTATGCACCTTGTGGTGTGCCGTTTAAGACCCCTTCACAATATTCGGCGACCTAATGTCAACAGCAGCAGGAATTTAAATGTGACTGGCTTCACTTCAGGAATTCCTTCGTGTCCGTAGACTTCATAAAATATGAGAGAAAGAAAATGGAATTCACGAAACTCTTTATTATTCACTACGATCGTTCCTACCCATCCTGCATTGGTACCGCGCAGATGAGACGCAGTAAAAACAGTTTGACGCATCGTAGGCCTACATGTGTGTGTGTGCGCGTGCTCGCGAGTTCGTATGTATGTCTGAGTGTATGCGTGTGTCTGTATGTGTGTGTGTGTAATATATGTATGCATGCGTAATTCTTTTTGAAAACGATCTAATTTGAAGCAAATAAAGCTATTAACAATACGTTAAAACCATGAATTTCACTAAGATTAGTAGTAGACGGAGACTGAAAAAAGCCAGTCATATATATATATATAAATGTGTGTGTGTGTGTGTGTGTGTGTGTGTGTGTGTGTGTGTGTGTGTGTGTGTGTGTGTGTGTGTGT
>NC_142929.1:34995106-35022606 GCF_046866305.1 Octopus bimaculoides | reverse complement strand
AGTAAAAATACACTCAGTAGATAAATGACTAAGACAATATTTATTGAAACATGAATATTAACTCTATTGTTTCTCTCAGACAAACATCATAATTTTGTAAAATTTTTATATCATTTCTGTAAGAGGTTGCCAACGCTTTACCTTGTCTCATAAAACTAGAAAAACCTTTACGTTGTAGGGTGCCATTTCTGTATCTCACGTAACAGAGTCCACTATTAATGTAATGGACAGCATTGCTACGAAAACAAAACAATAAACTTTATGTTGCTGCAAAGGGAAATCGTCTTCAAGTCAAGTCAAAACCTGGTTTTAGTAGTTATATAGCCATAGAAAATGTCTTGCTGTTGATAAACGACGTCTGAATTTTCAAATGATAGCATGTTTTGAAAGGAATACTGAAAACTAAATATTATCAACAGCATCCTCCCGTCAAACACCGAAATGGAGATTTTGTTTAGACACAATAAATGGGCACAATGAAGGGTAGTTATTGAGGTAATGGAGGTCTTTGATTTGCAAGGACATTGCTAAAAACACTTCGTTTTAATTACTTCAAAAGACGTACTTGGGGGAAACAAGTTTAAATTCAGGGTTTGATATTGAAATAATTGTTGCCTTGCGAGGGAAAATTTTGATGTTCAAGGAACATCTGATTCTTCCACCATCATCCGTCCAGCTCTTCAAACTGAACATATTAGTAAACTTCGATGCTTTCTGTTATACGTATTGATGCAAAATTTGATAGCATATTTAACAAATCTTTAAAACGTCGAATATTCACTAACTGAAGATCACAAGTGACCAATCCATATAATCATTAATATCTTTATAATCACTTGAATTTGTAGGACTGAAAGGGAGCGAAAGGGACTACATTTACATTATGACAGTGTTCAATAAACAAAAGCTACTTTTCAAGCAATCATTTAATGACTTCCGTCAATATTAACCTTGTTCTGTATTCCAATCTCTGTTACCTGTAACACTCAATTTAAAAATACTGAATTTTTCGATTTTGTAAGCAGATGACTACAAAGATTTCTTACAAAAAAATGTTGGATGCAATGGAGAGAAATAGAAAACTAATCTGTTTTAATTCAAACAAAGAAGACACAAAAATATAGCATGAAAAAAAGCCCTACTTGCTTTATTCTTTTATTCTTTTACACGTTTCAACCCTAAAGCCGTGGCTGTGTTGGGGCATAAAGCTTTAAGGATGACATCATGAAAGCGTGATATTTAAACTTTTGCCTATCGTTGAAAACTGGAAAGATCAGAATATTTACCATATTTATCAGAAGTGATCCATTAGTTTGAAATTCCCATCATTGATATTTTGTCGTACTGCCAAATCGGAATTCAATTTGCAGCAGAGGTATGATACACTTTCAACAGACCAATTCTCTCGGACTTCTGAATTTATAATTCAAGATAACACTGCAAACCTTTGGCTATGCCATTCTCTCACCTAAGCAAATACTCCCACACATGCAATAACGATGATGATGATAACATATTTTTGGAAAAAGATAATGACGCATCAATTCATTGTTCTAACACAATTGCAACTAACAATCCTCACAAACTAAAAAGAACAAGAAGAATGGCTGCATATTTGCATGATTATAACATAACCTGATGATAAGCAATGATTGCTTCTTTTTGGTAATTTTATGTTGTTTTACACAGGAATTTATTCTGTTACTTGTTTCAGTCGTTTGACTGCGGCCATGCTGGAGCACCGCCTTGGAGGGTTTTAGTCGAATAAATCGACTCCAGGACTTATTTTTAAAGCTCGTTACTTATTCTATCGGTCCCTTTGCCGAACCGCTACGCTACGGGAACGTAAACACACCAACACTGACTGTCAAGTGGTGATGGGAAGACAGACACAAAGGCACATACATGGATATATACATGTGTGTGTGTGTGTGTGTGTGTGTGTGTGTGTGTGTGTGTGTGTGTGCGCGCGCGTACAACCTCCATTTCAGTTTCCGCCTACCAAATCCACTCACAAGGGTTTGGTCGGCTCGAAGCTGTACTAGAAGACACTTGCCCAAGATGCCACACAGTGGAACTCAACCCGGAACCATGTGGCTGGAAAGCAAGCTTCTTACCACACAGCCGCGCCTGCGCCTATTGGTTATATTTGTAACAATCTTAATAAATGCTCGTGAAGACGTGCGGCCTGGTTGCTAGGTTGTTACTCTCACAATCGCAAGATCACGGTTTCGATTCTCGGACCCCGCGGTGCGTTTATGTCTTGAGCAAAATACTTCATTTCATATTTCTCCAGCCCATTGAGCTGTAAATTTGTAACCCTGCGACGGACTGGCCTCCTATTCATTGGGGATGTTGTGATCTCGGTCACTTATACGCCTTAAAACCTGAGTAACCGGCCTTATAAATCCTAGTACTAGGGGACAATAACGTACAGGGGTTCATATTTTGCAGAGAAATGTTTTTCTGTCATGTACAATGATGATATTATATAATGGTCATATCTTGCACTAGATACAATTTCATTTTTTATATAATAGATTTTATATAATAGATTTTCTAAAACATGAGTGCTAATACGCAGATGCATATGTATGTGTGTGTGTATATATATATATATATATATATATATATATATATATATATATATAGGAGAGTATTGTAGTTCGCTTGAAGCATTGTGTATTGTTTGTAAAGAATAAAAAGTTTTGAATGGTACAACAATGCACTATAATACAAAATTGTTGTACCATTCAAAACTTTTTATTCTTCATATATATATATATATATATATATATATATATATATGCATATGCATACATACGCGCGCACGACCACACAAACATACACATACACATGTATAGATAGATAGATAGATAGATAGATAGATAGATAGATAGATAGATAGATAGATAGATAGATAGATAGATAGATAGATAGATAGATTGATAGATAGATAGATAGATAGATAGATAGATAGATAGATAGATAGATAGATAGATAGATAGATAGATAGTGCGAGTCTCTTTTCTCTCTTTCAACTTGTCATACGTGCTGTGGCTTGTTTGATAACTCATTTGTTTATCGCCACACGACAATGTAAAGAACGTAAAGGTAATAGCGTCTGAAGATCAGCTAGGTTGCTTTTGTGTATGTCACAGTTTATGTAACAGGCAACGCCTTGCTATGAAACGCTTGTACTCCGAATTTTATCCGTTTCATTCCTTACTTTGTATATGTATGTACACACACATACACACACACACACACACACACACACACACACACACACACACACACACACACACACACACACACACATATATATATATATATACATATAAAAGAACAAACAAAAAAACTAATACACTAAAATACTGCCAACAGCCACACATAAATTCGACGGCTGTCACCCTGCGCGAATCAAAAAAATATGACCTCCAGCAATGCATGAAGACCATCATCAATAACCAAAGAACAGCTGAGGAGAAATGGGCCGTTGAGAAAATCAAACTCAACCCCAAAGTGTTCTCTTCTCTTTTACGAAAAAACACCAAGTCACCTCCGCCACTGCCGGCCCTCTAATTGATGAAAATGGCAATCTCCAAGTTAATGCCAAAACCATGAATGAGATACTGCAGAAAAAGTACTGCTCTGTTTTTAGCAATCCTGATATTGCCTATCCGGACTGTATCAGTGATGTTAATCCTCAACACACTACATCGGACATAACGTTTGGTGTCCCTGATGTCTTAGCGGCAATAAATAAAATCAAACACAATTCAGCAGTAGGCCCTGGTAGGTTCCCTGCTTGTGTCCTGAAGGTGTGCCGACACCAATGTAAATAAGAGTGCTTTTATGCCCCACGAGTCCTTCTTAGCGACCTTGTCATGGTAAATAACCCAGTATTCTATGTTCTAAAACAACCACCACATAAAGTTGGGAATAAATACCTTCTGGTATTCATATTGCTTCAGTCGCTATTAATAATTTTTATATGATATATATAACACTCTCTCTCTCTCTCTCTCTCTCTCTCTCTCTCTCTCTCTCTCCCTTACCCTTGCTTGGTCACATGCTTCCGGTCACTGTCACTAATCCTTTTCTTCCTTGGCTATCGCCGAGCAAACACGCGAACTTACTTCGTCCCCACTCTCAGTTCGTGCCTCAAAGCGTTCATATACACAATCTTTCACGTCTGGCCGCACAGCCTTTTCCGTTTGTTTTCCTGTCTTGTTTTTTGTCCGCCACTACATTCCTCCATGGCACAGGTTTAATTTGTGTATACAAATTTAATTTGCGGTCGATGGGAAGAGCCGTTTTAACGATGCGTCCTGCCCAACTCTTCGAAACGCCGGTGTTAAAACGAGGGTAGCTGATGAAGGAAAATGTTCTCTATGTGGCTTGTGTGTTTTCTGTACTCTGGTTATTATCATTTTCTTGTCTACGTTTTGTTTGCAATGTCCTGTACCCAGATATGCACCTATATATACAGGTAGACGTAGGTATGCACATACCTGTACGTATATATGCATATACTCATTTATTATTGTTTTATATATTTATATATATATATATATATATATATATATATATATATATATATATATATATATATATACATATACATATATTGACAGCTAGCCACTAAAGCTTTTTTATTCTCTCTCTCTCTCTCTCTCTCTCTCTCTCTCTCTCTCTCTCTCTGTGTTTATTTTCTCGTGTTCTTTTCTGTTGAAGAGCGTAGGCTCGAAACGTAAAAGACTTTCTCACCTTCCCGAGCGTTAAACTAATACATTTGTTTGTTGTTTATACACCTATCTTCGTTTTTTGTTTTTGTTTTTCTGTAAATTCCAACTAAATATATACAACACTTGCCCACGGTTCCACGCAGTGGCACAGAACACGAAACCATGAAGTTTGGAATTTGAGTTTCTTACCACACAGCTATATGAATATTTCCATTGTATATTTCGTTGTGCATTTGTGTTGTTTTTACTAATTTGTCGGTGGATACAGAGTAGTAGCCGTGGCAGGATCAGTAGTAGTACCACAGCAGCAAAAGCAGCAACAACAGCAGCAGCGGCAGCAGCGGCAGTAGCAGCAGTAGCAGCAGCTGTGCCAGTGAGTGGCAACACCCATGAGTTTGTTAAGCCATCGCATACAGGCTCTTAAGATCGATGACGTTGAAGTTCAATTTGAACTTCTGCATGTTGACGCCTGCAGGAAAAAAAATGTTAGTTTGGAAATTCCAGAGGACTGCATCTATGTGATGGAATGCGTGGACAAAATGTTTAGCACGGAGTGTAGGAGGTGAAGCATGATAGGAGTGACAAGGGGAAGGGGAAGAGGGGGCATGCAGCCAACTCCTTTCTAGCAATAGCAGAGACAGTGAAGAAAAGTGTGTCACTGAGTTAGTGGTTGCAGCGTGATCGTTAGTCTTTGCCAATCAGCCAAATAACGTTACTTGCGTGCGCAACAGTACTATTGTGTGTGGGGGGGGGGTGCTTGTGTGTGTGCGTAAGAAAATATTTTATTGTCGGTTATACTTAATCACTGTATAGGGTGAACAACTAATCAGAAATGAAATAATTTCTGAACCGGAAGCAGAGGTGTAGGCTTCGGAATTTGGGATGGAATTTCAGCATATCTATCTATGTAGATATTGATATATACGTACATACATTCATACATATATGTGCATATGTATGTATGTATGTATGTATGTATGTATGTATGTATGTATGTATGTATGCATGTATGTATGTGTGTATGTATGTATGTATGCACGTACGTGCATGCTTATGTATGTATGTATATATATGTGTATCTATAGTGCATGTATATGTGTGTGTGTGTGTGTCTCTTCTATTTTTTAATTTATAATAATTATTATAAATTTTCCACTGAGGAGGAAACCGGTTTCCAACAAAGTTACAAGGCTTCATACATGTGTGTGTGTGTGTGTGTGTGTGTGTGTGTGTGTCTGTGTGTATGTGTGTGTGTGTATACGTATGTATGTATTTATGTATGTACATGTATGCATGTGCGTGTTTATTTTTATATTCCTCTATAAAAGCAACTCAACAGGGCCCAGAAGGATTACTCTGTACCTTTTAGTTGGGTACATATGATGATGGTGAGCAAGCCGTCACTGCAATCTTTTCCTTGTAAATGTGTGTGTGTGTGTGTGTGCGTGTGTGTGCGCGCACGCGTGCGTGTACATACTCACACACACACACACACACACACACACACACACACACACACACACACACACACACAGAATATAAATACATAACAAAAATATACTGGTGTACATCTTTGTTACTTATTTATATTCTGTTCACCTTACTTGAAATCTGCGCTTCGGAAATACTATAGAAAGTACCTTCATGCAAAGTACATGTCTGAATTGCCAAGAGCGGATATCTTCACTTAGGGGAATTGCATTGTCTGCACACACGACAGGAATATTAGGTACAAATACCTCTACACGGAGTTTTGATATTCAATATTCAAATAATATTATTGGGGGAGTGCAAGTTATACCGAACTAGCAAGGTACCTCAATTTAAGTGCCTAATTAAACTGAAACTTAAGTATATTGTATATATATTTCTATATATATATATATATATATATATATATATAATACAAAGAATATATATACATGTATACACACATATATGTACATACTTACATCTACATGTGTATATATATGCATATCAGGGTACAGGACGTTAGAACAATGAACTACAGACAACGGAACGAACACATAGGAAAACGGAAAGCCACTTGGAATATCCATTCATCAGCTGTCTCTATTCTAACTAGACGTTTCGAAGATAATATATATATATATATATATATATATGTGTGTGTGTGTGTGTGTGTGTGTGTGTGTGTGTGTGTGTGTGTGTGTGTTTGTGTTTGTATGTATGTATGTATGTATATATGTATGTATATAGTTGAAATTTATAGAAAACAAAAGACGAAGACTGGTGTATGAGCAACAAACAAGTGTATTACTTTGACGCTCGGGAAAATGAAAAAGTCTTTTACGTTTCGCGCCTACGTTCTTCAACAAAAATGAATAAGAGAAAATAGACACAGAGAGAATGAAAAAAACTTGTAGATTTCAGCGGTCCAATATATATATATACATATATGAGAAACTTTTGAGAAATGAGCGCTGACAAATAGAGGCAGATTCTTTTGGAGTCAAAATTACGACCTTATTCCAAATTCCGATTCGCACATGTTCACTTTAAACTGAATGTTCTTAAAAAGGTTATGAATGTCACATTATCTCTTTCATTTTTATTCTAGGTTATATATCGTCTTTACTTATAGTCAAAGAGAAAAAAAAGGCCAAATATTGAAATGAACCGACTCTTGTATATTAATGATAATTATTTCATCAATGTAGAAATGGTGAAAACTAACTTCTGAACATTTGAATCAGGGATGTAGTGAGGCGAATCTATATATATCAATGCATTTAGTTCTTTCCGCTATCTCTAAAATTTAAAAAAAAGCACCAATCTTTTAAAAATGTCTGGCCATGGACCGTATTTTATGAACTATAAATCAAGGTATAGTAAGCTGGTAACATGAATAAACTACTAAGATTACAGGTTTACTGTAATATAATGAGTGACTTGGTTGCCTGGTCAGTGATAGGTTCGTGGTCCGATTTCCATCAGTGAACCTGTTTCTCTTTTCGTTGCCAAATTGGCGCTTGACGTATTTAATATTAGAGGATTTAGAAGAAAAAAGGTCGAAGACACTGCCCTACTTCTTTTGACTAAGAAAGAGAAGTATAAAAGAATGCAAAGGAAATATAGGGTCGAGAAAGAGAGGAGAGAAGAGAGAGGATGAGAGAGACAGAGGTAGAGAGAAAAAAAGAAAAATGTCTTTAGAGGTAAATACGAAAATACCATTCGAAATTAACGGTACATTAAAGAGAATAAGAAACAAATCTCATGACATTAGGTATAATGATAAGGGAGCATCGTTCAAACGAGTTCATTTAAAGATACAAGCACAACACCGTAAACTAAATTCCCATTTAATAGGAAATCAATAATAACAAATTATAGATATAACTATGTTAAACAAACTTAATTCAACCCTGCGACATATCTCCTACAATAGCATAAACAGACACAATATATACTAATAATAATAATAATAATAATAACCATAAGAGCATCACAGCAAACCACAGCACATACCCAAGGCACACAGAGCTGCGCTCGGTAGTGAAGTGAAAGTACGTTATAAAAATAAGACTACTGAATAATAATAATAATAATAATAATAATAATAATAATAATAATAATAATAATAATAATAATAATGCTTCATCTGAACCACCTATCATTCTTTAATACTCCCCCATTTAGTCTATCAATGAAATTGTGTATGACTTTGATTAACGTCATATACCCTGTCGTAAGATGCTTGAGAACCCTGTGCATCCCCTGGCGAAAGTCAGAAAAGCAAAATTCTGACTGGAACAAAATAGAATATTATTAATCTCTGCTATGGTATTGAGTGCTCTTTATTCCGACAGTCAATATCAAACGTATATATATTCTTAAAGTCAGTTATTCTTTTACTTGTTTCAGTCATTTGACTGCAGCCATGCTGGAGCACCGTCTTGGAGGGCTTTAGTCGAACAAATCGACCGCAGGACTGTTTTTTAAAGCCTGATTCTTATTCAATCGGTCTCTTTTGCAGAACCGCTTAGTTACGGGGACGTAAACACACCAGCACCGGCTGTAAAAACGTGAAGTGAGGACAAACACAGACGCAAAGAAACACTCACACACACACACACACACACACACACACACACACACACATCACCAAAGCTACGGCCAAGGACGACCACCACAACGACGACAACCACTGCGACAACAGCCACAGTAGCATCGCCGGACCCGCGCATCATAACAGCACTGACGTCAGCCCCAAAACACTGGTGGCAACATCCCCAGGTCAGGAACCAACCGAAGAGGCACCAGCAATGTGAATGCAACCAACACCCAAGCCTGGAAATATATCGGTTCAGCCGAGATGGACTTCAAGCGACGCCTGTATAACCACAAGTTCTCCTTTACAGTCTCGAAAAGTTACAATAAGTACTGAGGACGATTTGTTCGACTAAACCTTCCATAGTGATGTCCCAGCATTGCTGCAGTCCAATGACTGAAACAAGTAAAAGATAAATGACAAATATTGTATGTTATACACACATGCATACATACATACATACATACATACATGCATGCATACATACATTCATAGGCAGACAGATAGATAGATAGATAGATAAATAGATAGATAGATAGATAGATAGATAGATAGATAGATAGATAGATATAACGTATAGACAGAGCCTGAAAGAATGCTTTAAGACACATGGCATGTTTTATAAATACGCCTGTTCAAGTATCACAATAGCATGAAATTATTAGTAGGTTTTCAGTTGTGTATCTAATTTGATATAAATATACACACACACGCGCACACGCACATAAATATACATATATATATATATATATATATATATATATATATATATATATATATATATATATATATATATATATATATATATATATATATATATATATGTATGTATATATGTATGTATATATATATATGTATATATGTATGTATATATGTATGTATGTATATGTCGAACGATGAAAATGAATGCTGAACACCACATTGGTGGATATATTTTATTTATTTGTGAATTAAGGCTACCATTGGTTTCAGGTTAAGAAAAGTAGGAAAATTATCCTAGTGTCTTAACAGTTTTTCAAGCCAATTACATGGAGATGCACGCATATACATAAACATACAAAGCCAATCACATGTATTCACACACTTATACATAAACATATATATGAATATATATATATATATATATATATATATATATATATATATATATATATATATATATAAATATATATATATATATATATATATATATATATATATATATATATATATATATATATATATATATATATATATATAATATTAGGGACAAAATCCAAAATTACAGGTAAAAACTCAATTAAAATCAATTTATAAAAAATTTTAATTTAATTGAGCTTTATAGATTAAAATATATATAAAATATATAGTTTGAGGGAAAATAACCAAGTTTCAAGAACTCATCGATGAAAATCCACTATCACATATAGAAAAATTAATAATTAAAAGCACAATAAATGAGTATAATATAATTCTTGAAACTTGGTTATTTTCCCTAAAACTATATATTATATATATAACTCCATTCTTCACCAAGTGCCACATATTGTAAGAGGCTCCCTGTAATAACAGTGTAGCAACACGGTGGTGCATCAGCATGGCCGCAGCTCTGAGCTGAAACTTTGAAATGAAATATATATATATATATATATATATATATATATATATATATATATATATATATATATATATATATATATATATATATATGTATGTATGTATGTATGTTTGTACATATATGTGTGTAATGGCATATAAATATTCATACAATAGTAAGTATAGTTTAAAAATTGTTCCTATATGAAATATTTCAGTCGCCTGACATTGATATTGCACTATATAAAAATTCTATATATAAATACTGTTGCGATTTTTCTTTATATTATTATTATTGTTTGACTCGTCATATCCAAAGGAATTTTCATGATAAAAGGGCTGGTATTGGAGACCGATTGGTGGAATTAATTAACAAGTTGCTGTTCTGGTATTCCCTCATTCCGTCACAAACAGGCGACAACGAACAGAATTTTAAATCCCAAAGAGTGGCTTTTGCTTTTCTTTTCTTTTCTTTACTTTAGTTTTGTTTTTTGTTTTTTTTGCGCCAGTAGTAAATCAATAGCGAATTCTTGGAGAGATTTGATGTTGCTAAGGAAACGATTTAAGATCCTCGGAAATCTCACCTAGATCGAGATAGAACAAACTATACCCATACCTAACAACCCCACCTCCTAAAAAAAAAACACAAAACATAAACACAAAACCAAGTAATAATCAACTAGTTGACATTAGAAGTGAGAAAATGATAATAAAAATGCCAATGTTAGTTCATTCGGTTGGACTCGGATTGAATTTTTGTTTGTTTGTTTTTTCCTGGTTTTTCGTTTGTTTTGTTTTACGTTTAGCTTTACCGTTTTTCTTTTTGCCTTTGTTTTTCTTCTGACGGAGTCATCCTTAAAGCAGCTCTGTGAATCATCATCACATTCTATGCGAAGGACATCTAACATTCAACCTTTTCTTTTTCTTTTTGTCTTTGTTTGTTGTTTTAGTCTTTATTCTCTCCTCTTCGTATCTCCTGCCCATTCCCGCTTATCCACCTTCGCTTTCCCACTCTCTCTCTCTCTTTCTCTCTCTCCTTCGCTCTCTCTTTCTCTTCCTCCTTCTCTCTATCTCTCTCTCTCTCTCTCTCTCTCTCTATATATATATATATATATATATATATATATATATATATATATGTATATATATATATAAATATATATATATATATAAATATATATATATGTATATATATATTTATATATATATATGTATATATATATATATACATATATATACATACATACATACATATATATATATGTATATATTTGTGTGTGTGTGCATGTGTGTGTGTGTGTGTGTGGCTTTCTCTTTCTCCATCTCTCTTTCCTTGTCCTCACATACGCCCAGTCGCCGGTTGATCGGATAGGAACCTGTCTAGAAGGCGAAACAGATGAAATACCGAATTGAAGTGAGAAATCCTTTTCCTTCACAAACCCCCTACCCCTGGGATGATGATGATGATTTTGATGATAATGATGATCATGATGATCATGATGATCATCATCATCATCATCATCATGATAACAACAACAACAACAACAATGACGGCAATAAATAAATACATAAAATAAAAGATGATAATGAACAGACCAAAAGGAACTAATTACAACATTAAGAGACTTTCATTTCATTTTGTTTCGTTTCATTTCATACATTTATTTATTTATTTATTTTTGTTTACTTTTGTGACTTTTATTTCTCTCGTTTCATCGCCTCTTATAATTTTTTTCTGATTGTTTTTCCTTTGTGTGTGTGTGTGTGTGTGTGTGTGTGTGTGTGTGTGTGTGTGTGTGTGTACTTTGCTTCATTAGTTGCGTGGCTGGTTGGCTCATTGTCTGGCTGGTTGGCTGGTTGGCTGGCAGGTTGTTTGGTTTGTTTGTTTGTTTGTTTGTTTGCTTGTTTGTTTGTCCGTTTGTTTGTTTGTTGGTTGGCTGGATACATTTAGTACTGTGTCCTTCTGTCTATTAGTAGCTCTTGTTACATTGATGGGAAGAAACGATCTAATAATATTTCATGTCCTTTCCTCTGCGTTTATTTCACTGTCATTCCTTCTTTCCTTCTTCCTTTCATTTTTTGTAGCTTGCTTATTCGTTTTGTTTTGTTTTTGTTTTTGTTTCTTTTTTTAATTTTTATCCTTTGTAGTTTAACAGATCGCTGATGATTCCCCTTTGTGATTATAAATTTTTGCTCCACTACATTCATTACCTTGAACATCTCTTTACCACCACGACCACCACTCCTATCACCATTATTACAACAACTACTACTACTACTACTAACAACAACAACAACAACAGAATCAACAACAACGAAAAGCGAGCTAAAGATCGAGCGTGTAGAAAAGAGAACTGGATTAACATAATCTGCTTCCTAATATTTTCTTGACACTCTCCAGGCGCCCTTCAAATGTTGATTACATATTTTAAGTACCGAAATATTGGTTTCAAATTTTGGTGGAAGGCCAGCAATTCCTGGGGAGTGGGGAAAGTCGATTACATCAACCCCAAATGCTCAACTAGTACTTATTTGATCGATCTCAGTGCTCAACTGGTACTTATTTTATCGACCCCGAAAGGATGAAAAGAGAAAAAAATTCCCCTGCAGAATTTCAACTCAGAACGTAAAGACGGTCGAAACGCCGCTAAGTATTATGTCCACCGAACTAACGATTCTGTCAACTCGCCTTACATATATATATATATTTCTTTATTGCCCACATAGAGAGGACAAACGAGTACAGACAAAGAGATTAAGTCGATTACATCAACCCCAATGCGTAACTGGTACTTATTTAATCGACCGGAAAGGGTGAAAGGCAAGTCGACCCCGCCTTACATATATATATATATATATACAGTAATCACTCGCCATATCGCGACCTCAGTACATTGCGGATTCTTCTGAATAATATATGTAAATGTATGTCGCGGACTCCTCAGTATATCGCGGGTTTCTGCAGCCGGTAGGTATTTATATTTTTTTAGATTTTAATTATTTCTGTGACAGAGTAAGCATTTTCATATTAATTAAAAATTACTAAATAAAACTTTAGTACAGTTGTTGTTGTTGTTGGCACTCCGCCGCTTACGACGTCGAGGGTTCCAGTTCATCCGATCAACGGAACAGCCTGCTCGTGAAATTAACGTACCAGTGGCTGAGCACTCCACAGACACGAGTACTCTTAACGTAGTTCTCGGGGATATTCAGCGTGACACAGTGTGACAAGGCTGACCCTTTGAATTACAGGCACAGCAGAAAGTTGTGGTGAAAGAGTACAGCAGGGTTCGCCACCATCCCCTGCCGGTGCCTCGTGGATCTTTAGGTGTTTTCGTTCAATAAACACTCACAACGCCCGGTATGAGAATCGAAACCGCGATCCTATGACCGTGAGTCCGCTGCCCTAACCACTGGGCCATTGCGCCTCCACTTTTAGTACAGTACTGCAATGTATAACACATTAATTAAGATATAATTAAAATAATAATACGTAGTGCACCGCAGATGAGTAAATATAGAATCGCACATATTGTATGGAAAACGTAACTCGTAGGCGAGTGTGTGGTATTGTTTTGCATTTATAATAAAATAACTATATACAAATTATAAAAATAATTAAAAAAATATACAGTACAGTACTGTTTCTACTTCGCGGTTTTTCGCCTATCACCGGCGGGCGGGGAACGTAACACTCACGGTAGTCGAGGGATTACTGTATATAATAATTTCAAATTTTGGCACAAGGCCAGCAATTTCCCCGGAGGGAATAAGGCGATTGCATCGACCCCCAGTGCTTAACTGGTACTTGTTTTATTGACCCCGAAAGGATGACAGGCAAAATCGACCTCGGTGGAATTTGAACTCAATGCATAAAAATGGACGAAATGCTGCTAAGCATTTTTCCCGGCGTGCTAACGCTTCTGCTACCTCGCCGCCTTGTTTAAACACTGAAATATTGATTACCGCTTGTTACCTATGTACAACTGATCTAGTGGATTCGCAGAATCATTAGAATATCGAACAAAATGCCTAGCTGCGTTTCTTCCGAAACGTTACATTCTAAGTTCAAATTCCACTGACGTTAACTTAACCTTGTAGTCCTCCGAGATCGACAATATAGAATGCCGTCAAGTATTGCGGTCGAACGTATAGATTCACCCACTCCTTTTCAAATTGCTAGCCTTAAGCCAAAACTAAAACAAATTATTACTACTATTATTATTATTATTATTATTATTATTATTATTATTATTATTATTATTATCATCATCATCATCATCATCATCATCATCATCATCATTGTTATTACTATTATTTCTATCACAAGCTTTGTAAGAATTCCTGAAGTCTTACATGCGTATCGGGCTTGCTACCTGCAGCCTACGGTACCATGTTATCCATTCTTTTCAGCTATCTAATACTTTCCTGATTATTCTGGCCGTGTCAAGGAGGCGAACCTTTTGTAACAGTTCTGGGCACTCTATTCCAATTTTCTTTATGTTCCCCTTGATGCCTTCTGATACTGTTCCCAAGGACCCAAAAATAATTGGCACTATCTTCACCTTCTTCATTTTCCATAGCCGGACTATTTTGTACTTAAGAGGGTTGTATTTATCTATCTTTTTGCCTTCCTTCTTGACTATTCGTGGGTCAAAGAGGCATACAACATCAACTATATAGCATATGTGGTGCACCTTGTCCGCCACCACTAGGTCTGGTCTGTTATACTCTAGCGCCTGATTTGTTTGGATTGGGAAATCCCAGATGATTTTGCTAGTCTCCGACTCCACCATTCTCTGCAATTTGTGCTCATACCACATCTTGTCTCTCTGTATCCCCCACTTTTCGTACATTATCTAATGTAGCACTTTCGCTACCAGATCGTATCGCCACAACTTGTAGTGGTTTTGGGTAAGACTAGGGCATTCGTTTGTGATATGGACAATGGTTTCATCCACCCTATTGCAGATGCGGCACAGCGAGACACTTGCTCATTCCTAAGGTTGACCCTCCAGTTCGCAGTCAAATTCAAAATTTTTAATCACCTCTTATTTTGAACTTGACAAAGACAGACGTACTGTTGAAATATTGTTCAACCAATAAAATATCTATACAATCGAATTGCGCTCTTCGTCTTCAATATTTACCTTCGTGAAGACTTATGTCAATCCTTTTAAAAATATTATTATTATTATTATTATTATTATTATTACTACTACTACTACTACTATTTCTACTACTATTTCTACTACGACGACGACGACGACTACTACTACTACTACTACTACTACTACTACTACTACTACTACTATTATTATTATATGCGTCATTTAATTATTCGCCGTTTCAATTTTCAACTTTGCCTTCTATCCCTCCCATTTCGATAAAATAAAATACAGTGAAACACTTTCTGTTAGAAACCATTTACATCCTCATCTCCCATCACCCATCATCTATGGTTTGAGAAGTATTATCTATAATATTACTCTGTAGGATACGACATGTGTTCGAGCGTTACGCTTTCAATAAATTTATATCTGAAGCATAACCGAAACCTTTACCATAATGAAACAATGATATAACGAGTTATGTATCAAGATTACGTATCAAAATTAAAAGAACTTTTATAAAACATCGAATGATTTTTTGAGGGTATTATTGTTGGTTTTCAATACAAAGGCCTTGTATTGTTCGCTTTTCAAATTTAGATTTTAAAATCAATTTATATATTCGTAAGAAGCTATCAGTATTCTGTGAACTCTCCGAGTTACTTCGCTTGTATGCACATGCTCATGAAGCACAAGAGGATTTTCTCTCTTCCTCTATATATGGTTGTGAGAGAGTGAGAGAGAGAGAGAGTGAGAGAGAGAGTGAGAGAGAGAGTGAGAGAGAGAGTGAGATAGAGAGAGAGAGTGTGTGTGTGTGTGTGTGTTTGTGTGTGTGCGTTTGTGTGTGTGTGCGCACGCACGTCAGCGATAAACTATGAGTAGTAATGAAATGAGTCATCTGCTTCGAACGAATACACTCCACTGAACACTTTTTGTTTAATATTTACCTGCAAAAGTGTCTATGTATGTATATATTTAAATGTACACACGCACACACACACACACATATACATACACACTGAATTCAAATAAACGAACAATAAAATTAACAATACTAGGCAAGAGGACGTGCACAGAGAATGTATTAGTTTGACACTCAGTAAAAAAGAGAGTTTTTGACGTTTCGAGCATAGTTCCTCGTCGGGGAGGAGTAAGGGAAAGGTCCAAAGGAATAGAAATCGCCAACAGCACGTATGTAGTTACATTGCTGAAGTACATACATGCATGCATACATACATACATACATACATACATACACGCATACATAAATGCATATGTGTGTGTGTATACATACATGCATACATATGTGTGTGTACACATACATATGTATATATAAATATGTATATGTATATATATATATATATATATATATATATATATATATATATATATATATATATATATATATATATATATACACGAGCACAAACGTAGTGCTTTTGTGTTCGTACTTCTTTATATGCATTTATACATTTATTTGTCAAAATATGTGTAAGCACGTACGCATTTCAAATATGTAAATTCTTTTCTTTTATACTAACAAATACATACAAGCACACACACACACACACTCACACACACACACACATAATATGTTATGTTGTATTATATTATATTATATTATATTATATTATATTATATATTTATCGTAGACATTTTAAGCCTAGTTTTCTTTTCTTTTTCAAATCTGTGATTTACATATTTATACATTTAGCCTTGAGTTACTTACGGCTAATCTTTATTTGTTAATTTTTTTTTTTTATATTTATAAACGACTGTTGTATCGCTTTTAAAGATGATCCTCCCCTCCTCGACCATCACTGTCCTTATTTAAATATAATTCGTGATCAGCAACGAAGGAATAACTTTCTTGTTAGTGATCTTCGGGAAAAATCAAGAGACATTGAAATGTTTGCAGGCGAAAAATAGAGAAAATAGAATTTTAAAAAGCCACAAGAAAACAAAATATAATAGCTTAGCAATGGGCAAATGTCATAGAAAATGTCGGACTTAATGTCATCTGGAATTTTATTGAATTTTTCTATTTAATTCTGCAAAGAAAAATAAAATAAAATGCACTAGGAAGGGAAAGGCAATTAAGCTCTTCTTCAAGAGCTGGATTCAGTAAACAGGCTGTTTTCGATGTGACATACATACTTGAAACACACACACACACACACACACACACTGGCACGTACGTAAACAAACACACACAGAAAGACTCAAGCAATATATCTATGAACATGTAAGAGTCAGTTCTTCGTTGCTAGGCATATATACAAATATAAAAATAATCACTACAATTGCCAGCAGTGAATAATATATTTTAAAATACCTATTAATCATTCCAACAGAAGGATCAATTCTCACATCTAAAACTTTTCTCATTTATTCACTTCAATAAAGCATACAAGCGTACGCAAACTTCCGTCGGTAGTTGGTTCCAAGATATGCAACTCGAAGACGTAACTCGAAGAAAGACGTAACTCAAAAAATTGTTTCTAAGAATTTATCAGCTCATATCTTTTTTAATAGATGGTTTGTACATATTTTTCATGTACGTTATTTGATTTTCCACTTCAGTATTGTTCTAGGCTGGTTATTATTTTTTTTATTAATGTTCAACTTTTTTAATTTGCTCGCCGAGAACGACGTAAAGTGGGTTGAATCAACTGAAGTTGAGGTTATTTTCTCCATTGATTTCTTAAAAAAAAAAACTCGATTTAAAATCGAAAAAGATGAAACTGGAAACGACGTAAGTTGAGGTACGCTTGTAGTCACTATAGTTACCAAGTATATGTTTTGTGTTATATTTTTACCGAGTTATAAGTGTATGTGTGTGTGTGCGCGCGCGCGCGTGTGTGTGTGTGTGTGTGTGTGTGTGTGAAGGCGCGTAGCCTAGTGGTTAGGTTGTTCGGACTAAGATAATGAGGTTTTAGGATCAATTCCTGAACCGAGAAGTGCGTATCGTCCTTGAGCAACACACTTCAATTCATTTGTCACCAGTCTACACAGCTATAATAAATGCCAGTCAGATGTTGGTTGATGCATTCATCGTTCTATTTAGTTGTGTCATCCAAGATATTCCGCTAGTTAGGTCAGATGTGTGGGGAAAGAAGGTGTCTATATCTATTTGCGACTATACAAGCACTTAAAGCAATTTGCGAAAGCTTCATACATGCTATTCAGCCGTACTCATGAATGACTGATGGATGGTTATACTTTTATGTACTCGCACGTATATTTGATCTCTCTCTCTTTCTCTCTCTCTCTCTCTCTCTCTCTCTCTCTCTCTCTCTCTCTCTCTCTCTCTATATATATATATATATATATATATATATATATATATATATATATATATATATATATATATATATATATATAGTTCAGATTTAAAGAAAACAAAAGATGAAGATAGGTGAAGGAACAACAAGCAGGTGTTATTAGTTGCTCATCGACAGAAAAGATTGAGAGGGAAAAAAACGGAGAGAACACGAAAAGAACGCAGAGAGAAAAAATGTGGGGGGGGGGATCAACGGTTCAACATGGGCTATACAGGAATTATTGTTCCGGCAATGTTTCGTTGTATGGCTGGTCATGATATAGATAAATCTAAGAAACAGAAATAAACATTTTCCATATGTTTGACCTAAAAGATCACAGTCACTACAAGCCCGAAGATTGGTTTCAAAATGTGGCACAGGGCCAACAATTTGGGGGCAACTCATGCGCTCAACTGGTACTTATTTTATCGACTCCAGAAGGATGAAAGGCAAAGTTCACCTCGGTGGAATTTGAACTCAGAAGCTTGAAGAGTGTCCATTTCCTAGTCTGAGCATCAGCTCAAACAAATGCTACCTTACCGACACCCCACACGTGTGTGTGTGTGTGTGTGTGTGTACACACACACACACACACTCATATGTATGGTATATATACACATATAAATCAGCAAATTCTTGCCTCACAAAATCATAAAATGTATAGTAGCCAATATAAGCAGACTATATATGTATATATATATATATATATATATATATATATATATATATATATATATATATATTTGTTTGTTTGTTTTTATGTTCAGTTATAATAAAAAACAATTTTATATTAATCTAATAGGTTACTCTATAAATTTATAGAGTACAAATTTATTGTTAAGCAAGAATGTTGTTGACAGTGAATTCGAATTTTCGGCTACCTAAGTCTTTATCCGACATGTTAACTGGCCGAAACTTCGGAGTGACTGTCAACAACATTCTTGTATTTTAAGAATGATATACAATGCGCGCGTGCGCCTATGTGTAATATTTAAAAGATTTTGTTTTTAAAAGTTACTTGATAAAGTTACAAGAATTAGAAAAATAATTATTTGAGACTGCAGCATTAATTCTATACTATGAACGATTAAAAGCTAAAAGTCTGTTTCTGATACGTGGTATAAAGAAAATATCTGTGATCTTGCATCGTAGCAAATCTTTCGTTAAAGCCTGTTCTCTTTTGAGAAGTATATCTGTCATCAGGTGGTGTATAACAAACAAAATGCCTCTGTAACCAGCACTATAAACTAGTCACGTAGAGTTAAATATCAACTATCTGAAACGAAGTAATCTACTGCCGAACAGGATCTTTTCGACCGTATTTATTTTGCTTACACCAGTTGTTCTTAACCGCGGCTTATATAAGATTTTGTCGCCAAAATTTATGTACAAATAAACTGGTTATATTTCAACAATACACAAAATATTCTATCAATTTTTTATACTATTCCTAATGATATTTAATAATAAAAATATCATAGGATTTTTTAGACATCGAATGGCTATGAGAGTCCATCCGAGTAAAATAAGAAACAAAAGAGGTTCTAAGGTAAAAAGAAAATGGTTGAGAGCCTCTAGCTTACACTGTCAATGCCCTCAAAGAAACATTAAAGTCATGTAGTGTCTGTCATAATGAATTCTAATTCACCTCTATAAAATCATTTTTGTTTACCGAGCCTCCTTATATGACTTATCTTGTCTCTTAGCCACGAACATGCGTTCTTCTTAAGCAGTTTTTTATGTCACAGAGTTAAAATTTGAACCTCACATGACTGGAAATATATTCATGAATTTAATTAGTTTTAAAATCACAAAAGCAAAAAACATAATAGTCATACATTTTTAAAAACTCAACTGGTGGTTATCTAAGTAAATTGTAGTTTGAAAATTATTCAAGAGACGTTTGTTACACGTTATATTCTTTCCTTTATATCACTGAAACTATTTTTGGTTGAAGTTTTCAATAATTGTCATAATGTCACCAGAGGATTATTCACTAGAACGGTTCCTCGTTTCTTTCTGTGAGTAGACATGAAATGAATGCGTTTATAGGAGCGGACAATTCTTGCTACTAGCGACTCTAATAATAAAAAAAGTATTAAAATATTTACAGAATACTTACATAGAGGCTTAAGGGCTCGGATTAATAAGACAAAAAAAGAACTAAAACGTTACGACTGACGTTCATAACTTTATTTGAGGAAACCAGCAGCTACAACAAAATATAAATTTTTGCCTTGATCTCATATCTATGTGAGTTTACGTTTACCCTACAGTGATTATGGTATTTGAAAATGAAGAAAAATAGCTTGTGACGTCGAAAGAAGACGACACAGTTATGGGTTTGTGTGACGCTCAACTGTTATTCTTTTAATATTAATAAAATTGAGGGCAGTAAAGTGATGGACAAGGTCTTTGCCATCATTTCGTTGCGTATATATACATTCAGAATTAAAATTCCACCAAGATCAACGTAAACTTTTATCCTTACGAGGTCGATAAAACTAGCAGCATCAGTTGATTGCTGGATTCGATCTAATCGTCAATATCCATCTATATTGTAAATCAACATCAAATGCATAAGGTTACTGATATGAAATTGTTTCAACCGGCAGTTGAAACCGGCTTGAATATAATGTGTAATGAATTTACAATGATGACGAAATGTTAACGTTAGGACAAAATCCTTAGCAGAATTTATTCCGACTCCCTGCGCTCTGAGTTCACATCCCACCGAGGCCAATTTTATTATTTATTCAGGGCTGATAAATAAACTACCAGTCCAGAGCAGTGGTAGACGGGCAAGAAGTCTCAACAACGTCAGGCAAGATGGTATGCAGTATTAGCTCGAGCTCTATATTCTTTGGTGGTAAACTTGACTTCTCCCTCGTTTTGACACCACCACCAGGTCCTTGAGTACGTTTAGTGGAGTTCACCCAGTTGCAAACACTCCAGCTAGGTATCCGCTTTGAAAATAATTTTTTTCGTTCTTACAAAACGTCCTGAACCCATTGAAAAGTATGGGGGTCGTAGGTGCTACACTTTATTATTGAATGAACGGTTAAAAAAAAAAAAGAGTAGACGTATTTTCAAGATATGTGGCGACATAGTAATTATTCTGAATAAATGATAGAGACCCTATGTGATCACTCGACCTTCTGGAAATAACAGCTAAATCTCAGTAACGAAGAGCAACAATACCTTACTGTATTAAAAAAAGGCGGGGTGAAGAATACATGAATACATTGGATAGTGTACTTCTAAATACACCATATCGGAAAGTAAGATTTAAAAGAATAAAAAAAAGATGCGATGGTCCCAGCTGGAACGCCTTTGATCATGGGTCTGCTTTATCAGTTCTGCTCTATCACATCTGACCTATAGGATTAAACAAAAACAATAACAACAACAACATTGAATTTATCAAATTTCCTTCTTATTTTCCTCAAAGAATGTTTGTTCTCTAGGAAGGACTTGTGGAGTTACAAAATCTGTGGAATTTCAGTTTTTTATCATAGAATGTGGTGTTGAAAACTTTGTCACACTATTTGGTCTTTTAGCGCCCCTCCTTTTCCACGACCCTCTCACACACGTGCGCGCGCTGGGTGATTTTCGGGTTATTGCTTTTTTTATGAATCACTTATTTACATTGCTTTGTTTGTTTATTTTGTTTGGTCCTTTGATATTTTTGCAAGGTTTATTTATTCATTTATTTATCTATTTTTTTATTGGCTTCCTTATTTATTGTTATTTTTTTTGTTATTGCTATATCTCTTGCTATTGTTATTTGTTATTTTATTACGATTATTATTCCTATGGATTGGGAGGATCATTAGTGTGTCAGATGTGATGCCATGGGGATTTCCTCCAGTTCAGCACGTTCTGAGATCAAATCCTGCCGAGATCAATTTTACCTTTCATATTTTTGCGGTCAATAAAATAAAATAAGTACCAACGAAGTATTGGGATCAATAGTATAGACTAACCCCTCGCCTGAAAATTATTAGCGTTATGCCTAAATTAGTCCTTATTACTATAAGCGGTGAAGTGGGAGAACCTTTAGCAAGTCAGAAAGTACCTTGTGGCATTTTTCCTGCTTTTTTTTTTTTTTTTTACATTCTGAGTTCAAATCCCACCAAGGTCAACTTTGCTTTCATCCTTTCAGGGTCAATGAGATTAAGTACGAGTCAAGTACCGGTGTCACTGAAATAGATTATTTCCCTCCCCTCAAAGCTGCAGTCTTTTGTGTCTGCCGTTATTTTATCATAATTGTAGTTCCGATGGATTGGCAAAATTGTTAGTGTCGAACAAAAGGTCTTGCAGTATTTAAATACGACTCTTTTCATTCAACGATCAAATCTGACTGCTGTCAACTTTACGCTTTTCTGCTTGTTTTTTTTTTTTTGTTTTTTTTAATCTTTCAAAGCCTATGCAAGAAACTATTACTATAATTATTATTGCTGTTGTTATTGTTGTTATACAAGGCTGGCGAACTGACAGAATCGTTACAGCAACGAACAAAATGTCTTGCGCTATTTAGTTACGGTTCTTTACATTCTGATTTCAAATCTCGACGAGGTCATGTTTGCCTTTTATCCTTCCGGGGTCGATAAATAAAGTACCACTCAAATACAATGGGAAATGTATTTGGTTGTTTCTCTGTCACCAACTTTCTGGCCTTATCTCTAATATAAGAAACTAAAAACGGCAAATCTGTAGAGAAATTGGACTGTTGGATACAGTACTTCAAGGTATTTGTTCTGACTTTCTGAGTTCAAACCACACTGAGGTCACCCTGTCTCTTTGTCTTTCATCTCTCCGATAAAATAATATGGCATTCAAGTAAAGAGATTTCGATCTAATCAACTGAGTCTTCACCCTAAATCTCCGGTTGTGTCTCTCATAATGAAATCTTTGTCAAGCGTCGTGGATTGGCAGAACAATCGATATCGCGTGTCAGATAATACGCTTCGTGGTATTTGTTTCGATCTATTACATTCTGAGTTCAGATCTCAGGCAGATCAGCTTTCGGAGGTTTACAAAATAAAATATCAGGCTAATAAATCTTAAGTTGTTATAAACAAGCACTCCTATCCCTCTAAAAATTGCTGGTCATATGCTGTTAATTAGAAATATGTCTAAAATTTTGACACAAGGCCAGCAATTACAGGTTTGGGGTTAATCCGATTATAGCGACTCCAGTGCTTAACTGATGCTTCTTTTATCGACCCACAAAGGAACTCGGCGGAATTTTAACTCAGAATGCCGCTAAGCATTTTGCCCGACGTGCTAACGATTCTTTTTTACTCTAGGTACAAGGCCCGAAATTTTAGGGGAGGGAGTCAGTCGATTAGATCGACTCCAGTACGCAACTTTGCCTTTCATCCTTTCCGGGGTCAATATATTAAGAATTTATTGATCCCGAAAGGATGAAGGGCAAAGTCGACCTCAGCGGAATTTGAACGTAAAGACAGGTGAAATGCCTCTAAGCATTTCGCCCGGCGTGCTAACATTTCTGCCAGCTCACTGCCCTACATGCACTAGAAATTATTAATAAATTCGTTCAGTTGGCAGGATCGTTCGAGAATCGGAAGAAATAGTTTATAGATTTTTATTCCGGTTCTTTACGTTCTGAGTTCAAATCCCGCCAACGTCAACTTTGTCTTTCATCATGATTTCTGGGTCGATAAAATAAGATACCACCTAAGTGATGGTATGGACTAGTCCCAACACTTCAGAATTTCTTTAATATAGGTAACTTCTTTTTTTTCTTTCTTCTTCTTCTTCTTCTTGAGGCTGTTTAGCTCTAGATCACTACTGAACAAGCACAAGATAGCTGGCCAAAGGTATTTCAGCCATGGCTATTTCAGCTTTATTTCCCAGACACTCTGTATCCGGGACTGCATTATTTACGAGAGTTGAAAAGTTCATAGGCTGACTATAAAGGACTGACGCTAGAACTGTGAAATCTTGCATGCATTCATTTCAACCCTTCTTATTTCATAACTTCATTGTTTCTTTCCAGATATACTGACATCTGACTGTTCAAAGAAGACTTCAAAACTAACTAGTAGCGACTTCGCTTGAAAATGGACAAAATGTAGTATTGTGGTGTTATCAAGTACCTGCAGGAAAAAGGTTTATCCCCCAATGACATTCATGTCGACATGGCTGCTACAATAAGGGATGATGCTCCAACTTTATCAACAGTGCAAAAGTGAGCAGTTGAATTTAGGAGGGGAAGGCAAGGTCTTGTAAATGATCCGAGGTAAGGACATCCTCGTATAGTGTCATTCTGTATATTTCTTAAGACAGCAGGGTGTGAGTTAAATAAAATTTGTTCTGCATTTCTAGCAGATTGATCTACCACGTAGAGAACCTTCCGTGTTGGTTAACTGTGAGTTTTGAGAGAGCAATTTTATGATCAAAGATGTTCCAAGCATAACCATCACGTCTTTTCTTGCGCATTGTATATGTATAGCGTGATTATTAAATGAACACACACATACACAACCTTTTGCCAGTACTCACGATGTAATTTGAGGGCGATTTGACAGTTATCTTTAGCAGGGGAGAGGAATATAAAAAGACTTCATATTTATTGTTATTTTGTTACTTTTTTTTTTTACTTTTGCTGTTGCCCCAGCATGACCGCAGGCCAATGGCTGAAACAAATAAAAGATAAAATATCGTTTTTATTTATTATCCATATCCTTGCAGATTTTTTCTTTTATTCTTTCATTCTTTCACTTGTTTCAGTCATATGACTGTGACCATGCTGGAGCACCGCCTTTAGTCGAACAAATCGACCCCAAGACTTATTCTTTGTATACCTAGTGCTTATTATGTCGCTCTCTTTTGGCAAATCGCTAAGTTACTGGTACGTAAACACATCAACATCGATTGTCAAGCGATGGAGGGAAGACAGACACAGACACACTCACAAATATATACATATACATATACATACACACACACAGATATATATATATATATATATATATATATATATATATATATATATATATATATATATATATATATATATATATATATATACATATACATAACGAGTTTCTTTCAGTTTCCGTCTATCAAATCCACTCATAAGGCTTTGGTCGGCCCGAGGCTAAAGCAGAAGACACTTGCTCAAAGTGTCAAAAAAAGTGGGACTGAACCTGGAACGATGTGGTTGGGAAGCAAGCTTCTTACGACAGCCACTCCGGCGCCTAATTTTTTTTAAAGGTTTTCTTTTTTTTTCATTCATTTTAATGAATTATTATTGTATTTTTATTGTAGTTTCTATAATTTTATCGACCACGGAAAGATGAATATCGATATTGAAGGCAATGGGAATTGAACTTGGAATGCCAAGAATGGTGATAGGAAACAATGAACTTTCGCCTAATCGTCACTCTACTCACTACTCCCTTCCATAACTACCACTCAGACATTATCACTACCACTACTACAACCAGCACCACCAATATCACCAGCTCCTCCATCATCATCACTGCTATCACCACAGCACCACTGACACTACTATCACCGCCACCACAACCACCAGTACCACTGCAACCACCACAACCACCACCATTACCACCACCGCTGCCGCCACCGTCGGCACCACCACCACCACTACTACCACTATCACTATGTGCACCGCCACCAACATCGTCAGCACTACTATACAACCACTTATACCATCGACGCCAATACTACCATCCTACTATCATCATCATCCTCATCATCAAGAACACTACCTCCACCTTCACTATCACCACTATTGCCGCCACCATCAACGTTACCACCAACAACAACACCACCACTACAGCCAACACCAGCACCACCAATACCAACGCCACCAAGACCACCCACACCACCACCACCGCCAACAACAACAACAACAACAACAACACCACCACCAACACCACCAACACAATCCACACCATCACTAACACCACCAACAACAGCACCACCACCAACACCACCACCACCAACACCACCACCACCAACACCACCAACACCACCAACACCACCACCACAACCAACACCACCACCAACACCACCACCACCACCACCACCAACACCACCACCACCAACACCACCACCACCAACACCACCACAACCAACACCACCACCAACACCACCACCAACAGCAACGACTCCACCAAAACCATCACTACTGACATCAGCACCACCACCACCAACACTACCACTAACACCACCAGCACCAACACCATCCCTACCTCCATCATCACCACCACCACCACTACTACCACTATCAACTTACCATCACCCACCATTGTCCTCCACCATCTTAAATACCATCACTACAACCATTGCCACCACCACCACCACCACCATCACAAGTACCATCAACAACTTCACTGCCATAATTATCATCTTCACCGTTACCACAACGATCACCAACACCGAAACCATCACTTTCAAACCCCCACCCCACCGTCACCACCACCACCACCACTACCACCACTACTACTACCTCCCACGCACCCGCCACCATCGCAAATACCATCACCGTATCACCACCGCCTCCGCCACTGCTCTCATTGTCAATGCTATCATTCTTTTCAGTGAATTCTTTCACATATTTTCGGTATTTTCCTTTATTTATTTGTTTGTTATTGAGTCTGGTCTGGTCTGG
>NC_142929.1:34985106-34990106 GCF_046866305.1 Octopus bimaculoides | reverse complement strand
CATCAGTGTGATAATGGATTCAGACCGAAGTGGGAAATAGAGTTATTACTCCTGCAAGGAGTAATAACACTACAAACGCAACGCTATTGTAGTTTAAGACTTCTTTTCAATGTATATATGTCTTCGGCTTTTACTTCTTTAGATTTCATCATTTTAAAAAGGATGTTACTTGAGCTTCAATTTGGGTGCACAATAAGAAACATAAGATAGAGTCACGGTTGCACAAGATACCTGTGTCGCCGAGTACAACAGACGTCAACTGAGCGGGCCGGAAAGTAAGTGTTGTAATTTACAAACATCAAATAATACAAGAAACTATAATGCAAGTTTAAAAGAGTGGCTTATGCGAAGGCAAGACTGACCACAACAGGAAAACGTCCTAAATAATCACAAAACTGAATGTCAAAAACAAATTCATTACCTTTAAGATAGCGTGTTTGAACTGATGTGCGTGTTGTGTGTGTGCGTATGTGTGTATGCTGTTGTTGTTGTTGTTGTTGTTGTTGACGTCATAAGGATGTATAAACGTTTTTGAAAAGTAGATCACGAATCAAGTTAAGCAATAAATAATAGCGTTTTCATATGTGTTAGATTGACTCTCCTATCTAGAACGACGCATGAGTGCTCGATAACTACACACACTTGCACAAACACACAAACAGTGACACACATACACACTACACACATACACACACACAGAGGCACGCATTCACACACATATATAGAGTGAAGTGGGCATGACTGTGGTTAAGCGCACGGTTTCCGGTTCAGCCCCACTACACGGCACCTTGGGCAAGTGTCGTCTACAATAGCCCCGGGTCATCATATGCTTTACGGGTGGATTTGGTTGACGAAAGCTGTCTGAATCTATCTATCTATCTCTCTCTCTCTCTCTCTCTCTCTATATATATATATATATATATATATATATATATATATATATATGAAAAGTAAAAAGTAAAGAGTAAAACAGTCAAAAGGAAGAGTAAGTACGGTTAGGCAGCTTTTTAATCGCTACAAATGTTTCGTTACATACAGATCCTCGTATATACAGGATTTAAAAAATATAAATCTTTACAAGTTAGAATAAACATAAAACGATGCTTTATATGGTGTCTATTTTCTTCTGTCATGTCTGTGTAAATATGTTGAAATATTTTTGTGTTCCGAGTTCAAATACTGCCGAAGTCATCATTTCTTTTCATCCATTAGGGGGTCGATAAAATAAGTAGCAGTTGAGTACAGGGGTCTATTAGATCAATCTCCCCCACCCCTCAAAATCTGCAGGTTTGGGACCAAAATTTGAAAGGATTATGATATTGATATTAGTGGGGAGATGTATTTATATATATTTTTCGTCCCCGGTTCGAATGATAAACCACAAAAATGGTGAAATATCGGTATCCATCGCTCCTGAATGGGATCTGTGGCGAGTTGTCTCGCATGTCTATGAGTTTCAGGTGTTTTGACGCCCAGTGCAATGAGGGAGTCGTCCTTCAGGCCTTTTACCGCAGCTAACTGGCGAACAAACAAAACACATAATTTGAGTATGTGCGGTCGATAATGTTTATTAGACTAGCATGGCTTTTAATTCGTTATCTATCTATATGCTATTAACAATGAAACACAATATTTTAATCATTTAGAAATATTTTTAAGTGAATGTAATTTCAAAAATGTAAGTTGTTTGTACAGTAAGTATTTATATTTTAGTTTTCTTTAAACACAATATTTTAATTTCTTTTTGAATTATTTTCAAGTGAATACCATTACAAAATTTTTTATGGCATATTTGAAAAATATTATAAAGTGAAAATGACTTTGAAAATACGGTAAATATTTCGTTAAAGATCTGTTCGTAAACACGGTGTGAAATAATTTTTTTCCATAGGTTTTTTGGAGTGAATTCAACGTATCTCACCTCCAAAGATTTGGCTGCTACTTCTAACACGCCCTGCTACCAGGTAACAGCTATTTGCAATAAAGGACCAGAAATAGCTGTTACGTGGTAGCAGGGCATGCAAGAAAAAGCAGCCAAATTATTTTCTTTACTGGGTAAAGGAGCCGTTTACGCGTGATATCGACGTCACATTCGTTGAAAGTATGCGAAATAGCCTGAGAAAGAAAGCAAATCCCATGAAACAAAACTCCGTTGGTGGGAAACTCAGAGTTTTCCGGGAAACACCAAAGTCCCCACAACCCCTCCCCCTTTCTTTTCCGGAAGAAAGTGGCTTGCGGTGGGTTTGGAGGTGAGATATGTTGAATGTACTCGAAAAAACCCGTGGAAAAAATTATTTCACACCGAAGTACGAACGGATCATTTACGAAATATTTACCCAAGATCGGGACAGGCATGCGAATAAAAGGATCGATGAGACTGATAAAGCAATGGCTGAGCATCTGGTGGAACAGAGGGAAACAGACAGAAGCAGAAGAGATCAGGAATCGGACACTCGGAGAGCTGAGCGTCTGGCGAAACAGAGGGAAAGAGACAAAAGCAGATGTCATGAATTGGAGACACATGTGAATACAAACGGAATAAAATAAGTTTTGCGTAAATCGGTTCACGGGTTACCGAGATGCACGGTTTTTTCGGGTAAGTTTTTAAATTGCCAAACCGGCCTATAATGGGGAAAATACTTTCAAAGTAAGGTGCCACTGAAATGTGAATACACGCGGAACAACAGAAGTTTCGCTTAAATCGGACAACAGATTCCCGAGATACGCGTTTTTTTTTTCGGGTACCTTGAACTATTGGTAATCCAACGGGTCACGAGTAGTCTAGTAATACATTAAAAGTGAAGTTCAATCTTGCTTGCTGGTTTGTTTGCTTGCTTGAAATGTTACACAACCAAACTTGCGCATAAAGAGAAAATACTTTGAAAGTTAAGTTCCCCTGAAATTTGAATACGAACAGAATAAAACAAGTTTCACGTAAATCGGACTCGTAGTTATTGAGATATTCGGTATTTTGGGGTATAAATATCCAAAACGGTGCATAATGGAAAAATACTCCAAAAATAACTTAACCCTGGAAGGGAAGACACTCTAACCTTTTCATTAGACACATTATGATGGGCAAAATATCTTTAATTGAAAATGACTTTAAAAATACGGTAAATATTTCGTAAAAGACCCGTTCGTAACCTCGGTGTGAAATAGTTCTTTTTCCATAGGTTTCTTTCGAGTGCATTCAACTTATCTCGCCTCCAAAGATTTGGGTGCTATTTCTAACACGCCCTGCGACCACGTAACTGCTGTTTCTAGCCCTTTATAGCAAATAGCTGTTACGTGGTAGCAGGGCATGCAAGAAATAGCAGCCAAATCTTTCTTTTTCTGGGGAAAGGAGCCGTTTGCGCGTGATTTCGATGTCACATTCGTTGAAAGTATGCGAAATAACATGGAAAAAAAACAAAACCAAAAACAAAACTTCGTTGGTGGGAAACTCAGACTTCCAGGTGACCCAACGGGTCACGGGTAGTCTACTTGAATATATTTTTCTGTATGGAGATGCCATAAAATTTTATTAAGTGTATGTGTATATGATTATGTTAATGTTTAGCTGTGTGTGTGCTGTACTTGTCTGCAGCCATAAATCTTCGTACATGCAACTGTTCGCATGCATGCGTTTGCGTATGCCTGTGTGCGTGTGTGATTTTGCAATTAGCTTCTGAATGATATAAATACGTATACATGCATACATACGTACGCACAAACACACGCACATATATTTATGCATATGTGTGTGTATATATACATGTATATGTATGTAAATACCTGTATGTGTGTGTATATAGCAAAAAGCCAAAAGATCTTCCCGAGCCATAGGCTTTTAAGGTCGGTTTCCCGGATTTTGTGGCGTATATTTCCTCCGGCCCTCGTTGGAAAGAACGCCAATCCGTCGCAGGATTTTTGCCAGCTGAGTGGACTGGAGCAACGTGAAATGAAGCGTTTTGCACAAGAATGCAACTCATCAGCCGGTCCAGGAATCGAAACCACAATCTTACATTCATGAGTCCAACACCTTAATCAAAAAGATACGCAAAATCAGACAAACACACACACACACACACACACACACGAACCTTTGCGTTTATCCTGAAATGACTAAAACATAAGCCTAAACTACGACTCATGCACTGACAAACACACATTCCCTAAAATACATTCCCACAAACCCGCACATCATACATTAAGCCCGCTAGTGCGCGCACACACATACGCTAGCTCCATCACACTTGCACACACACAAACACGCATTTAAATACATATACGCACACTCATAAACGCACGTATGAAAACGGCATATACACGCATACAACCTTGCCTATCTACCATCATGCAGATTCATACGCACATACAACTTTACATTCACGCGTACGTACATTTTTGCTTGTACGGCAACATGTATACACGCATATATTCATGCGCGCGCGCACGCACACACATACAAACTCACACACACACACACACACACACCACACACACACGCACGTACGATCATACATATTCACTCACAAACGTTCATATTTTCAGACACATTCACAATCACAAACACCCAAAACTGCGTCCTTTTCCACTCATACACAAACACACATACATGCGCACACACACACACACACACACACACACACACACACACACACACACCATACACACACACACGCTGTTACAGCCAATCATGCTTATTACAGAGGTGCGTACGTAAAGCCAGCTTGGTATGAGTTGATGTACAGAATGATGAAGAGAGAAGCAAGAGAAAAACTCTGTTAATGATGGCCTTGAACTGATCACTTCTGAGTGTTAATCACATTGTCGTCTTTTCTACTCTGCCTCACTTTGTTTGTAATGTGTCGTGCCAACCGATATTGACAGCCAAGAGTTGACATCGGTATAATGTACTAGCGACAATGTATTGTATTTTGGTGACTGGCGGAGATAGATTGATGGTGTGTGCGTGTGTATGTAAGAGAGAGAGAGAGAGAGAGAGAGAGAGAGAG
>NC_142929.1:34970106-34977606 GCF_046866305.1 Octopus bimaculoides | reverse complement strand
TCGGTGTTATTTTAGTTGGTGGTAGTTTAACTGTTGCGGTTGCGGTGGTGAAACTTTTAATGATTTCCACCTCATGTAACCTCTTCTGTTTCGGTTCAGTTACGCTCGCATTTGTTTTTTTCTTTCCTTGAGAGGAAGACATATTATGTCTAGTATTAGATTCTAATCTTTATGGCAATTACGGCTTGAAAGCAACTTCCTTTTTCAGATATCCAAAATACTGAAAGTGCTCTTCCTTATATATATATATATATATATATATATTTTTTTTTTTTACCATCTATTCTTACCACATTTTCTGAGAAATATAACTTCTGATGTAGAGAATGATAAATTGTCATAAAAATGACTCTTTAACTTCTCTTTTGTTACTGTAGCTGTTCTACCTTCCATCTGATAAATGAAAATATTGAAGAAAAGAACACTGGATGCTAAAGAACTAAAACAGCCAGGAACAACATATATAAACTATACAGTTCGTTGCTCCGGTATCTCACAGAGAAATTCATCACGACCGCACATTTCTTAGAAGCTATTTATTTCACTCGGAAAATTCAATAAGCGATGTGAACCAGTCTTAGAGGTAAGATTAACAAGTTTCCTGCTTTAAAATAAGGCGAAACATTTTTTCGCTTAATCACATGTGACTCCTCCCTACGTAACCAAGCGTGGCTTTTACGCACATTAATACCAAGTTCTCATATATGTATGTACGATTATGTACGTGTATATATATATGAATGTGTGTATGTGTGTGTGTGTGCGTGTTGTGTGTGTGCGTGTGTCTGCGTGCGCACGTGCATGTGTTTGTGTATGTATGTATATAATTCATAAAAAGAAAGAAAGAAAAAACAAAACAAGTAAAAACAACAATGCGAGGACATGATATATGCAAATATTTATAGTTTTGTTTTAACTAATCACTCAATTTCAATCTCTCCACTTCTTCCGGCTTGTTTTCTTTCTTCTACCATCATGTTCTCTCTCTCTCTATCTCACTATCTCTCTCTCTCTCTCTTTCTCCCTCTCTCTTTCTCCCTCTCTCTATCTCTCTCTCTCTCTCTCTCTCTCTCTCTCTATCTATCTATCTATATATCTCTATTTCTCGCTCTCTCTCTTTCTTTCTCTCTCTCCCTTTATGTATGTATGTATGTATGCATGTATATAAGTATGTATGGATGAATTAGGAGTGTATAAATATGCGTGTGTCTATGTGTGTGTATATATATATATATATATATATATATATATATATATATATATATATATATATACATACGTGCATACATACATACATGTAAACATATGCATATATATATATATATATATATATATATATATATATATATATATATATATATATATACCTATGTTTATGCGTATGTATGTATGTATGTATGTATGTGTGTGTGTGTATGTATGTGCGTGTGTGTATGTGTGTGTGCGTAGGGAGAGGGAAAGAGAGAAAGAAAGAGAAAAATGTGACTGGAGAGGAAATATAAAAGATAGAGGAAATATGCGCGTGTATATATGTATGTGTGTGTTTGTGTGTGTGTGTATGCGTGTGTCTGTATACACACACATACATATATATATACATATATATATATATATATATATATATATATATATATATATATATATATATATATATATGTATGTATATATATATATATATATATATATATATATATATATATATATATATATATATATATATATATATATATATATATATATATATATTACACACACACACACACATATATATGTATAATTCTATTTCTCTTAGTTGTTTTCCATCATGTCTCCCTTGATCCATCTCGAAACTCACGTTTCATTTTGTTTTACACTTTTAAACACCCGTAATCACCGACTTTAACGTGCTAATTCCTCCAGTTAAACCCTCTTTATTCATCCGTACCACAAGATCTCCCAGCTTCTCTCTCTCTCTCTCTCTCTCTCTCTCTCTCTCTCTCTCTCTCTCTCTCTCTCTCTCTCTCACACACACACACACACACACTCCCTCTCTCTCTCTCCCTCTTTCTCTCTCTCTCCCTCTCTCTCTCTCTCTATCCCCCCCTCTCTCTCTCTCCCTCTCTCTCTCTCTCTCTCTCTCTCACCATGTGAGTTCTCGGATCTAAATAACAGTCATTAAAATTTGAACCAACAATTTACTACAATTATTTCATTGCTGTAGTATAACATTGCTTCATTATAACATTGCTTCATTATAACATTGCTTCATTATAACATTGCTTCATCATTTTATGCGTTAGCATGCCGGACAAAGTGCTTAGTGGCATTCCGTGTGTCTTTACGTTCTGAGTTCAAACTTCGGCGATGTCGACTTTGCCTTTTATTATTTTCGTGTTGAGCACCGGAGTCAATGTAATCGACCCTTATTCCCAAAATTTCAGGATTGTTGTTGCTGTTGTTATTGTAGTGGTGGTGGTGGTGGTGGTGGTGGTTGCTGTTGTTATTGTTGTTGTTAAGACGGCGAACTGGTAGAATCGTTCTTTCGTTCGTCGGACAAAATGCTCAGCAGCATTTCATGCAGCTCTTTACCTTCTAAGTTCAAATTTCGCCAAGATCGACATTATCTTTCATCCATTTGTGGTTAATAAAATAAATACCACTTAACATTAGAAGCGATGTACTCGACTGTCTTCCCCTCCTAAAATCGCTGGCCTTGTACCAAAAAATCAAAACAATTATTAATATTCAAATTGGCTAACCATTCATTCTTTCCCTTCTCCGACTTTTTTCATCAATATCTTCGTAATTATTGACTGGAATACTCGCAGAGTCAATGTACGAACATCTAGAAAAAAAATGAAGTCCTGCCACATGAGCAGAAGGGTTGCAAGCGTAAGTGCAGATAGACAAAACTGTACTTAGAGACTGCAAGAGGAAGAAAAGTAACTTAGCAATGTCATGGATCGACTATCATAAGGCGTACGATATAATCCCACATTCTTGGATTATGGAATGTATAAACCTATTTGGTATTGCATCGAATGTTGGGCGATTGCTTGGAAAAAGTATGGCGAATTGGAGGACGGACCTGACAGCATACGGAAGAAGTTTAGGGACAGTAGAAATTAGGAGGGGCATCTTCCAAGGAGACTGCCTGTCCCCACTGATCTTTGTACTGTGCTTGATACCACCAACACTGATTCTGAGGAAAGCAAAAGCTGGGTATGTATTCAAAAGCTGGGTATGTATTCAAAAGCTGGGTATGTATTCAAAAGCTGGGTATGTATTCAAAAGCTGGGTATGTATTCAAAAGCTGCCAACAAAATGTCAACCATCTGTTATTCGTGAATGACCTCAAACTTTATGATAAAGATGAAGCCCAAGTCAGTTCCCTCGTTGATACGGTGTATACTTTCAGTGCTGATATCAGAATGGAGTTCGGACTGAGAAAGTATGGTGTGTTATTCTTAAAGCGAGGCAAAATCAAATGTATGGACGGGCTAACGATACCGTCGGGGGAGCGTATGAAGCAGATAGAAGAGATGGGCTATAAGTACTTGGGCATTTTGGAAATGGACAAATTGATGGACAAAACTGGTAGAAGGAAACTGAAAGAAGCCCGTCGTATATATATATATATATATGTATGTATGTATGTATATGTTTGTGTGTCTGTGTTTGTCCCCCCACCATCGCTTGACAACGGATGCTACTGTGTTTACGTCCCCATAATCTAGCGGTTCGGCAATAGAGAATAAGTCCTGGGGTCGATTTGTTCAACGAAAGGCGGTGCTCCAGCATGGCCGTAGTCAAATGACTGAAACAAGTAAAAGAATTCTTAATAATATTTAATTATAGAAATACTATAAGATCTTATATATATATATATATATATATATATATATATATATATATATATATATATACATCAAATGACTATGGAGGTCTAGTGGAGTAAATAGGAACCAAAGGCAAAAAAATGGTTGAGAACCACTGCTATCCACGAAAATGTGTAAGGCATTCATCTGGGATATTCGGGATTAGTTGTAGTTTTTGTTTATGTTGTTTCTTTCATGTTTTTTTTTTTTGTTTTTTTTCGCAGATTTGGCCTGCCAAAATTGAGGTGTGCCTTTTATGCCCGTGCGCCTTATATGCTATGCCGAAAATACGGCACTTTCTACTCCATGAGTCTCCTTTTATTCCATTTTCATAGTTTGAAGCTCTTTCTTACACACTCACACACACACACACCAGACAAAAACAAGAAAAAGAAAAAGATTAGCCATAAAAGAGATTTTCTTCAATGACAAAACAAACAATTCTCACTACAAACTATAACACAAAACAAACAACAAAAATGTGTTTTAATAAATATTTCCAGCCTACACACACACACACACACACACACACACACAAACGCGCGCTCCCACGCACGCGCACTTTCAGACTACGCTTTCAGACATCCATATAAACCCTTACACACATACACATAACTCATGTGAACCCAAATACTTCCCTTTCCTTCTATCTGTCTATCATATTTCTTCACACCTCTCTACTCTTTTACACACAAGTATTGACTTTCTTTCTTGCTTTCCTTCTTTCTTTATTTTTCTCTCGTTTATTTTGTTTGTTTTTTTTATATTTTACTTCATTTAATTATTTATTTCGTTCTTTTCGCCCTCCTTATGATCAAATCTCTTTCTACTGTTAGAAACTTCTGACATTGAAGAAATGAAGGCGAAAAAAAAAAAAGTACGTACATCATCCTAATTACACTCTCTATACGATGCTGCCCTTTTCTGTTAGATCCTTATCGTCTGTATTTCATCATTGAAATAATCTCTTGCTTTCCTAAGTGAGGATAATTAAATGCGACCAAACATTTATCTTATATTTAAGATCTCAACATGTGAAACGAAGTTTTCATCGACCCTTTAATCCGTAAGTTTCGACAATATCATTCGAAGATTCAAACAAAAAAAAAGAAAGAATATAAAAAAAACTGGATAAATTCCAACTACTCATTTTTCCTTTTTTTTTGTCGTTATTATTATTGTTATTGTTGTTGTTGTTGTTCTAGTAAACAATAACGTTTTCGAAGCTAAAGGCTTAACTGGAGATATATTCTCCAATTGTCAAAACTACTAGCGTATTCTTTCAAGCAGAAACCATACGGTTACAAAGCAAAATAAACGACGAGGATTGGATGAAGTTTTAATTGTGTTTAAGTTAGACGCAACCGAACTTCCTTAAAAATTGATAAATCTTTTTCGGATTTTACTATTATATTTTATTACATTTTTCGTCTATTTTTTTTTCCTCCAAAAGAGCAATAGACACAGTTTATGAACCACACCCTATTGCCTTCTTAAGGACAATATCTAATTTGAACCTTTTTTTCATTATTTTGTTAGGTTGTCTCATTTTAATTCTCTTTTATAGATGTGACAGCTTTTATATATGCATGCTTGGCTTTCTTCAAAATGTAAATACATGGACAAACACACGCGCGCACACACCTCGGTGTATACATACATACATATACATGTGTGCATGTATAAATGTATGTATAGATTTATCTGCATCATATATTTATGTTTGTATGTATATGTATCATGTATTTATGATGTATGTATGTATGTATGTATGTATGTATGTATGTATGTATGTATGTGTGTATGTATCATGCATTTATGATATACGTATGTGTGCGCATATATAATCTGGATAACTTAGATATGTTTCGGCCAAAAAATTTAGCCCAGGCCATGACTAGTTTAATAGCTCCACCCGATAGGATCTGTTAAACGGTATCATGGCCCATTCAGGTAGGGAATTGTTGCTGACTGAGATGTATTCAGGTATAGGTGGTTTATCTGGTATCCCTTGGAGAAATTTGTCCTGGTTTCGTTTCAAAATGATAGGATCTTTTTCTTCGATTTGTTTTGGGATAATGTTAAATAGAGCGGGGCCTCTTGAGGAAAATAAATTTTGTTACAGTAAATTTATGTGCTGCGAGTTTGAATTGTGCAGAAGGCATGTGGCACGCGACCCCAGCTTTGGTTGAATTCCGAATCTAATGCTATGTTCATTTGGACAATATTGCTGGTATATTCTTCACGTTGTACAAATGATGTAGCACTCACAGCGGCGCTTGAGAGAATAAGGATTCAATATCTTAAGACGGTCTTAACAATCAAGTTCAGCCATACCTAAGTGTGTGTGTGTGTGAGAGAGAGAGAGAGAGAGAGTTTTTATTATATAAAGAGTTGACAGTCTTTTCTGGATTTTATCCCCCATCCCCAAGTAAACTCTTTACGACTTTGGGGTAAATAGCGAGTTTACAGATTTTATAACTATGAACTAACCTTGTTTGTGCATCTGTGTGGCTGGATTGATAAGTACCTTTAATTACTAATGTAATGATATTAGAACTGTATTAGAAAATTCTTAAGATTTGTATATGTGAAGGAGAATACACCTGCTCTCTTCGAGTGCACAGCAGACCCAGGTGAAACTCAGAATAAATAACTTTTGATATAATAAACATATCTACCTACCTTACCCAATGTACTAACTTCAGTATCAGATAATACTAACTTCAGTATCAGATAATAATTCTATGTAGTGTATATATATGTCTATATATACATTATTAAGGTGGCTATTCGCAATTTACAACCGAAAGGCTACGAGTATAGTCGTCACTAAAGTGAGTGAGGGTGCTAGTCAGCACCAGCATTGCTAGAAATAAGCGTCAAAACAACTCTTAGTCACGTAAGAACACTTTTCTAACCACTGACAAGGGAGATAAGCTTCCTACGGCAAGCGAGATGGAGTCATATCATTGATGATTTCAGATTTGATTAATCTTCATCAGTGACCCATTACTACATCGCCGAGGGTTAAAGGGCCTAATTCACCTTGTCAGTCTTAAGGAAGACACCATAGGAAACATTGACTGATTCCGAAAATGGTTCCGTCTTCAGGTCTGAACTAAAATTTCGCCGAAGTCGAATTTGCCTTTATCCTTAACGCCTCTGCAAGTCGGCCTTGTGTGTGTGTGTGTGTGTGTGTGTGTGTGTGTGTGTGTGTGTGTGTGTGTGTGTAGGTCGACTTGCAGAAGCGTTAAAGAGGCGAGTAGATTTTTACCGTACATACATTTAAAAATAGTCATCCCTCGCCATATTACGGTTCACCTATCGCGGTTTATTATTTAAGCTTGCGTCGATTCAACTGTGGTGTTGTTTTGCATTTATAATAAAATAAATATATAGAAATTATAGAAATAATAAAAAGTATATATATACAGTACAGTACTGTTTCTACTTCGCTGATTTTCATTTATCGCGGTGGGTTTTGGAACATAACACCCGCGATAGTCGAAGGATTACTGTATGTATGGCAACTGCTAACAGAGTCCTTAGCACGTAGGGCAAAATGCTCAGAAGCATGTCCTCCGTCTTTAGGTCTGAGTTAAAATTTCGCCGTGGTCGAATTTGCCTTTTATCCTATCGG
>NC_142929.1:34942606-34965106 GCF_046866305.1 Octopus bimaculoides | reverse complement strand
CGTGAGTGCAACACTCTAACCACTTGGTCACGCACTTTCACAATACACGAATAAAAATCAAAGATGTGATAAGCTTGTTGTTCACTAGGTTGTTTTGATTCTATGAAGGAATATTTTAATTCTATGAAGAACTATTTCCATAATTCTTCAATATTTCGGCTGTTTAAGGCAGTGGGCTGAGAGAAGAACCGTTAGCACGATGGGCAAAATGCATAGCAGTATTTCTTTACATTCTCACTTCAAATCCTGCCGAGGTCAACTTTGCCCTTCATTCTTTCGGGGTCAATACAATAAACATCAGTCAAACAGTCAAGTACTGGAGTCGATGGTATCAGCTAACTAACTCTCTCCCTTAAAATTACTGGCCTTGTACAAAAGTTTGAAACCATACATAAATTCATTCATATATATATATATATATATATATATATATATATATATGAGACGTTTTGGTATCCAGAAGACTCAAAAGGCAGGTGAGGCTGTGTTAGTGCTACGGAAGGACCGCTGTTAGACTCCCAGTTCAATGATAGGATGATTGAAGGTCTGATGCGGGTCGTGTGTGAGCGTGTATATGTTAAATAAAATTAGATAACAAGGCCAAGGCAGTGTGATATTTCTAGGACATTTATAAAGAGAAAGGTAGTCTTACAGCTGTTTCAGGGATATAAAAGATATCCCATCATCAGAGACGATATGAGAGTGTTTCAGTACAAGTAGAGTTCATTATATAAGAAGTTATTTTGGAAAGGGAGAGTAACAGGAAGTATAAAGGGAAATATGAGAATAAAAATATATGTTGGATATTAGAGTTGGATATTAGGAATGTGCTGTGTAGAAGGGGCAAAGAGGCTTCTTGTCCACTGTATGTAAAATCCCTTATCTACTTTTATTTATGGCCGCCTACACTTTTTTCTGCAAAACAGAGGTAGCTTATCCTGTTCAGGCTATATTATTGGCAACATCCTCCGTTTGAGAATTTAAAATCACTGGCTGTTTTTTGTATATGTGGAATACTATTATTGGATTGTATATATATATATATATATATATATATATATATATATATATATATATATATATATACACACACATATATATATATATATAATAAAAATAATAATAATAATAATAATAATAATAATAATAATAATAATAATAATAATAATAATAATAATAAAATATATATATATATATATATATATATATATATATATATATATATATACATACATATATATAACCCAATTTTGGATCGCCTTGAAAACGTGCTAACATGTATTTTGGGAAATATCAATTTCAGTATTTTCTATATCTAAATTTGTTGCTACAATAGAAACAATTGTCGGCTTTATAAGGTGGATTCTACAGGATGTGATTTTCTCTATACGTATTTTTGTTATACATACATACATGCATGCATGCATGCATACATACATGAATACATACACATACACACATACGAACATACATACATACATACATACATACATACATACATGCATACACATGTGCGTGTGTGAATGCATTTGAAAGTATATATAACAAGAACACTCAGACAGCGCAAACATCCACCAAGGCAACACCAAAGTCCTCTCAACTATTAGCCGGGGATGATTTTTAAAATGAAAATATCTGAAATAAACTCAACTGCTCTCACAAACGAAAATACTAAAAATGAACCCGACCGCTCTCAAAAATTGAGTAAAAAAAAAAACGGAAAAATAATCCAGCATCCTTGTCTGGTACCTGATCGATTCCAATGGTAGCCATGGAATGTGAAGGTGAGTGTGCAGGCCATGGTTGTAATGCTGTGTGTGTCGCCTGCAGTGGGAACAGGGACAGTTTTTCCTATGAAGGCCTTTTTTAGTCTATCCACTGATATAGTGTCTTTACGACCATTAAGGTTTATAGTGAAAAATTTATCCGTGCTTGAAAGAAAACTGAAACGATCTGCATACGGTGCTGTTAACGGAGGTTTAACAACATTATTGCTTCCTTCAAGGCAGAGCTAGAAATGTAGGTAAGAGGTTTTAAGCAGGAGCGATATATTCAAATTTGGTAAAACTAAGAATTGTCGAGGATAAATTAAATTTATTATTGTTTCTGAATATGTATGTTAGTGTTATTTTATTTTCTGAACGGTTTCGCTGCCGTTTGTTTATGTATTTTGATTTCTTTCTCCGTCAGTTTTTATTGAGATAGAGACGCGAGTAAAATTAATAATGGAGAAACGAAAATAAAACTTTGGAAACAGCAACGCCACCATAGCTTACGTGGAAACTATGAGCGTACTTTCAAGGGAGATAACCAGAGAAAGACTTGAACGGATGTAAGATTGTAAATTAAAGTAAATATAACGAATAATCTAGAAGCCTTGTCCGGTACCGGATCGATCCCAAAATCGAATCAGTTCGTTCCATCCCAAAATCGAATCAGTTCGTTCCAGTCACGAGGCCAAATATCCCTGAAAGTTTCATCCGAATCCATCCAACAGTTCTTGAGATATCTTGTCCACGAATAAACAAACAAGCAAACAAACACGACTGAAAACAATACTTCCGCCTTCGCTAAGGCAAAGGTAAATGTAGGCATTCACACATATATGTTTAACATACACAGAGATCCATATGCATACACACGCGCACCCACACACATGTAGGGAACGTATTATGCTAACGAGCGTGCGTGTGTGTGTGTGTGTGTGATGATTTTAAGGGAATTCATTGAAAGACTACATTTTAAGGGTACTTAAACTCCATTTCTAAACATAGAATGCTATTTCAAAAATTATTATCGAAATTACAATGTTCTTATAAGTGGTATATTGATTATAAAGTTAGTTTCTTGATGTTAAATTTGGTATTGTACTGATAAAGCTAGAATTGTGTTTTCCATCCAGTCTCGGAATGTACAAAAAAGAAAAAAGAAAAAAAAATTCTTAGTCAATAGTACATATCGCGATATCAGCCAAGTGGTATTCAGTTGTTGAGTTGAGTTTTAATAATAAAATTTCTTCGAAGAACAAGGCTGAAAAATATTGATAACGGTTTCTGCTTGAACTCTTTTGTAATGTTATCGCATTGATTTTAACCTGCAATAAAACACATTGGCAACTTAGATTATCAATGAACAAAAGGTGTTATGCCGTTCTTGAAAGTTAATACTGTACTTGTCAGAATCGGCAGTAAGCTAAAGAAACTTTCCTCTGCTAGAATTTAGAGAAAGATAAAATGTGTATAGGAGACGTTTAATGTGTGTTAGCATATAATTACGCGAGAATGTCTATGTGTGTGCGCGCGCTTCTGTATACGTACGGTCGCTTCTTTGAGGTAACTATTAGTACACGTATACTTATATTAACATCAAGTATTCTTGATATATACACACACACATATATATAGACATCTATACACACACACATTATATATGTATATATATATATATATATATATATATATATATATATATATATATATATATATATATATATATATATATATATATATATATATATATACATATATATATATTAAAACTTGATGCTAATATAAGTATACCTGTACTAGTAGTTACCTCAAAGAAGCGAACAGGAGAGCGCGCAAACACATAGACACGCTCGTGTAATTAGATATACTAGAAGAAAAACCGCCCTCTAGGCGGTTTTCTGCTGGCTTATGTGTTGCGCATATTGATAATATATATATATATATATATATACATATAGATATGATACATAAATTATAGAATAAATTGACAATATGCTCATGAATTGAACAAAGCCTCCGTTATAGTTTATCCTGTAATCAGTAAAATAATCCATGATACATTTAAAAAAGACCATGATGAAAATTGGGAAAGAGATGAGACTGTCAAGGGAAAATGCTCATTAATCTTCACTTGAGTGAATTTGAAAATAAATGCTCTGGTTGGAATTAATGAATTACATTTACCAATATGAAGAGTTTGAGTTTTGCTATATTGTTGTTTCATTATATTCACTTATAGACGTCTTAAGTGTTTCTAGTGTCCCTTTCCTAGCAATTAAAAAGAAACTTAAATATATTTCAGTTAAAAGAGAGAAATGAATGTCACACATCACTGTAGAATTTTTTTACAGACACAACTGTCAGCAAATGGACCCTTTTCATTTACCTCGGTTAATATTTTTATATTTTCTTTCCTTGGCGTTCTTGATAATGTGCGAAAAATGTGTTGAGAGATGATATTATTGACTAAATAATTTCAAGGTGGTACCCCAGCATGACTGCAGTCTAACACAATTTGAAAACTTAATTCTATTAGATTGGCATTATTGTTTTTGCACTACGTAACACTTTTAAAAATAATTTAATCGCTTGTTTTGTTGCTGTTGTTTTTTTTCGCTTTATTACATTTTTCACGAACGCGAAGAAAAGCTATTTGTTTACACACGGAATTCAAACGGAAGTTGACATTTAAAACAGAAGCGAATCGAGTAATATTAAGCATTATAATTTATGCTTGATATACAAATATACTTTCTAGTTTCAAAATTCTTTGATATTCATTCATAATGTCTTCAAAGTAATATGACATTTTTTAATAATGTAGGACCAAAAAAAATAAACTGTACACAGTCCCACACTTCTTCAATCATTATAATATAGATATATATGTACACAAAATAAATATGTGTACAATACGTATGTATATAAAAAAAATACATTTGTATACACATATACGCACAGGTAAACATAAACATACATACATATACATATATATATGAATATGTATATACATGTCTATAATATATTTTATAAGCTTAAAGCTTATAAGCGATTACCGCGAATAGGGCATATAAGCCCTCGACAGAAAAAAAGCAGGTTTTCCTGTAGGCGTGGGACATGAATTTCATACGTCTTTGCTTTCACAACCAAGTGTGCTACCGTTACACCAACGTAAAAACTTGCTTCTTTCTGTCAGATTTAAGAACTATAATTAGTTCGTAATTTGTTTTTGTAAATAAACTTTCATGTGCTTTTTTACTGCGATGGTTTTTGTTAAGCAGCGTCGATTTTTACAATTCTGTACATAATAATTTTTCCATATTGAAACCGTTTTCCATGAACGAGCTTAAAAGATATGTGTGTGTGTGTGTGTGTGTGTGTGTGTGTGTGTGTGTGTGTGTGTGTGTGCGTGTGTGTGTGTGTGTGTGTGTGTGTACATATATATATATACATACATATATATATACACACACACAACACACAGACACATGTATAACAAATGATAGAGAAAGAAAATGAAATATGCGAGAAACTTTATTGCTCACAACGATCGTTTCGACGCATCTTGCATTGATCCCTCGCGAGTGGGATACTGTACAACTAGTGGTGGTGCATCCCTCGGCGCAGGCGCATCTCCCCAGGTAATGTATACGGGGTATCACGTTAAATAAACTGCTTCGCTCGGTTTTAATACAGCATGTTGTTAATGATAGTATGTTTAAACTGTCAGGCAGGAATAGTCTTCATCATTCTTGTCTAACGGCTTAATTTTAGCAGAAGGCCACCAATTTTGAGGGTAGAAGGTAAATCGATTTCATCGAGTCCAGTATTTGACTGGTACTATATTTCATCGACCACGAAACGTTGACATCGGCAACATTTGAACTCAGAATGTAAAGAGCCGAAACAAATATAGTAAGGCTATATTTTTCGGCGCTCTAACGATTCTGCTGATTCAAGCGAAAAAGAAAGGAACCAGCAATTAAGATAAAATAGCAACAGCAAAATCAATAATAATAATAATAATCCTTTCTACTAACGGCACAAGGCCTGAAATTTAGTGGGAGGAGACTACTCGATTACATCGACCCCAGTGTTTCATTGGTACTTTATTTATCGACCCCGAAAGGATGAAAGGCAAAGTGGACCTCGTGCAAACGAGCGAAATGCCGCTTAGCGTTTTGTCCGGCACGCTAACGACTCTAACTAGCTCGCCACCTTATCAATAATAATAATAATCTTTTCTACTAAAGGTACAAGGCCTGAAATTTTGGTGGAGGGGACTAGTCGATTACATCGGCTTCAGTATTCAGCTGTTACTTATTTTATCGGACGCGAGAGGATGGAGAGTAAAGTTGACCCCGGCACAATTTGAACGCAGAATGTAAAGACAGAGGAAATGTTGCTTAGCATCTCGTCCGATGCTGTACCGATTCTGCATCTTTCAAACGGGAAAGATGGGAAACAGAAATTATAATAATATAGCAAGTACAAGCACGATTGGCACAAGGACTGAAATTTGTGGTACCACCTTGAAATGCTGGGGTACCACCTTGAAATTATTTAGTCAATAATATCATCTCTCAACACATTTTTCTCTCAAGGACTGAAATTTTGAGGGTGGGAGCAAGTCGATTACATCAATCCCAGTCCTCAACTGGTATTTATTTAGTAAATCCCGAAAGGATGAAAGACAAAATCGACCTCAGTGAAATTTGAAATCAGAACGTGGACACGGACGAAATTCTGCAAATCATCTTGTCGGGGTGCTAACGATTCTGCCATCTAGCTGCCTTCACATTAATAATAATAATCTTTTCTTTATTGGCCACAAAGGGCCGGATAACAAAATAAACAGGGACGATACGACATGAAGGACAAATGGGGGTTAAGCGCAATATTAGTGTACAAAATAAATAACAAAACAATCAACATAATTTAAACAATAAAATTCTCCAAAAGGGGAGGGGTGTTCAATTGGTACTACTTTTATCGACCTCGAAAGGACGAAAGGTAAAGTCGACCTCGGCGGAATTTGAAACTCAGAACGTGAAGAGTCGGAAGAAATGCCGCTTAGCATTTTGTCCGATGCACTAATGATTCAACCATCGCAAACGGTGGGTGGGTGGGGGGAGATGGGCACCAGAAATTAAAACAAAATAGCGACAACAAACACAATAATAATAATAATGGTTTCAAATTTTGTCACAAAGGCAGGAATTTTGGGAGAGGGGATGAGTCGATTACATCTACCCCAATGTTCAACTGGTACTTATTCTTTATTTCTTTACTGCTCACAAGGGGCTACACACAGAGGGGACAAACAAGGACAGACAAACGGATTAAGTCGATTATATCAACCCCAGTGTATAACTGGTACTTATTTAATCGACCTCGAAAGGAGGAAAGGCAAAGTCGACCTCGGCGGAATTTGAACTCAGAACGTAAAGACAGACGAAATACCGCTAAGCATTTCGCCCGGCGTGTTAACGTGTCTGCCAGCTCACCGCCTTATCTGATATTTATTCTATCGACCCCGAAAGGATGAAAAGCAAAGTCGACCTCGGCGAAATTTGAACTCAGAATGCAGCAACGGGTGAAATACGGCTAAGTATTTTGTCCAGCGCACTAACGATTCTGCCAGCTCGCCGCCTTTGTACAATAATAATAATAATAATAATAATAATAATAATAATAACAACAACAACAAGGCCTAAATTGGTGGGAAGGGGACTAGTCGATTACATCGACCCAGTGTTTCACTGGTACTTAATTCATCGACTCCGAAAAGATGAAAGGTAAAGTCGACCCCGGCAGAATTTGAACTCAGAGCGTAGCGACGGGCAAAATATCACTAAGCATTTCGTCCAGCGTGCTAACGACTCTGCCAGCTCGTCGCCTTTGCACTATAATAATAATGTTCGAGGAGAGGGTAAGTCGATTACATCGATTCCAGTGTTCAAATGGTACTTATTTTATCGACCCCGAAAAGATGAAAGGCAAAGTTAACCTCAGCGGAATTTGAACTCGTTCTGAGTAAAGGCGGAGGAAATGTCGCTAAGCACTTTTTGCCCGGCGTACTAACGGTTCTACCAGCTCGCCGTAGCAGATCCAACAATTGAAAAAAGGAAGAGAAACAATAAAATAAGACAAGCAAATGAATCCAAATTAAAACAAGCAAAAGTGTTAAGGGGGTTAGGTGAAGTTAGGCGTATAAAGGGTATGGAAATGAAACATTGCAAGGTGAAGGTGGAAATGGGTGGGCATGGCTGCCTTTGTCAGTCTGAATGGATTTTCGGTAATGATGAGGTGGCGAGGTAAAGGGATGCTATGTCACCACTACTCACTGTATTGCTTTCCACTGACTGCTCTGGCAGTTTCAGGCTATTAGTGTGGTTGGTCAAAAACGAATCACTGAATGCCGCTTTAGAAATTTTCTTCTGTGTCTTGCTTCTCAACCTTATAACTAACTAACTACCAACGAATCACATGACAATATTCACACTTACGTACAACGGCATACAACGGGCTTAAACATATACAATGAGATACAGAGATACGCGTGCGAGCACGCACGCACACATACACATACACATGTTCGTGCTCACACACGCACACGTAGACCGCACACAGGCGCACTGGAACAAGGACATGCGCATACTCTCACTTCAGCAGGTAGAAGAGTCGCACAGTTATTATATTGCAGGGTCAGACAAAGTTCAAGATTTTGCTGTTTGTAACAAAACGACAACATAGCGCAATACATGTGTGTGTGTGTGTGTGTGTGTGTGTGTGTGTGTGTATGCGTGTGTGTGTGTGTGTGTGTACATACATACATACATATATAAATATATATATAAATAAATATATATATATATATTTATTTATACATGTACTTATGCATCTGCATTTGTATATATATACATATATGTAGAAAGAAAGAAAGAAAGAAAGAAAGAAAGAAAGATGGAAACATACATATTTATGTGTATGTGTATGCCTGTGTGAGTGTGTACGTATGCATATGATGACCTTCCAAAAGTCTGTCATCTACTTCTTAACTATCTATCTGTCTATCTATCTATCTATCTATCTATCTATCTATCTATCTGTCTGTCTGTCTATCTGCCTGTTTGTCAGTTTATCAATCCATCTATTTGTTTATGCCAATCACATGTGCTCATAGTTGAAACGTCTGGTTCCTTGGACATCTGAGTCATAAGATTTGAACCTAAAATGTGCGATTGGCTACGTCAGTTGCGAGTGACAGGGACAAGAAGAGCCAGGACGTTGTCACCTAAATGCAATTCCCAACAGCTCGTTCCATAGAACTTCGGTTGTGCAACTTCGAAAAGTCACAAAAATTTGAAAACCTACACATAAAACTGTGTCGCTCGAGTTAATAATAGGACTACTAAAAGATTTAATAGCCAAATCTCCTTCAAATTATATCCTACCGTCTTAAAAAGATGGTTACATTGAAAAAATGTAAGTCCTATGAAATAAGGTGGCATGATCGCAGCTGAAACCCTCTTTGGTTATAGGTCTGCATGATCAGAGTTGACCTGGGGTTGTACAATAATACCAAGTGTATTATTTCGTTAGTTACATTGAAAAAAAAAGTCATAATGTTGTTTTTATCTCGGGAAGGTCTCTATGCTGATAATTATCACATGCATTGGCTCTATCTCATTTCTTTTGTTGTTGTTGTTGTTTTTTTTCATATACACACAACAGATTATACTGTTGGAAATGAAAAAAAACCCTAGCATCGGGCTACAACAAGTAACCTTAGATGTCAATAACCCTCCTAAGTATCCTAGCTGTCCCTAATAACACTGTTTTCTGCAGCTGTACTAAACTAGGTGTTATGCCTTTTTCCTCTATTCATCTGTTCAAATCTTTAGGGTTAGTTCCTAATGCACCTATAACTACTGGGATACATTTTACCCGCAATTTCCATAGTCTCTGTAATTCAATGGCTAGGTCCAGGTACTTTGCTATTTTTTCTATACCTCTCATATTGATTTTTCATCTTTTGGATCTGTAATGTCAAGAGCTATAGAAGAAACCACTCCCTTAACATGGCCAAGTAAGATTGCTGGTTAACAGTGCCCTAGAAGAAATAGGGTCTTATCAGGTACTTACTTGATATAGCGGCCCAAATCATTACATGTAGCGGGGTTGTGCTAAAACATAAAATAATGATAATAAAGACAATAATAAACAATATGTAGGGGGGAACAAGACTTTCGGGCCACCCTGTAGCTGTGTCGTAACGTTGTTATGTGTCTTGAGTTCAATTTTTGTAGTGGGCAGACAGCACGTGGAGCCAGGTCTTGGGTGGATTTTAAAATTGATGCCAACATCATTTGTGCAATATTGATGGAATATTTTCCACATCACAGAAATGATGTAGCGCTCACGGCAGCATTGGAAAGAATAGAGGTTGAGTTTTTTTAGTCGACCCCTATAGTCAATGCCTATCATGCCGTCTATCTTTCTTGTTATTGACCTCTGGAATTATTCCGCTTTCATAATGCTTTGCTTCGTGTGGGGACACCACAGTGAGCAACAGTATTCAAGGTGGAGTCGGGCAAAAGTAAAGTAGAGAAGGAAGATGGTGTGAGCATCTCTAGACCAGAAAGTTCTCAGAATCCAGGATCACATCTTGCGGGCCAAGTCAAACTTGCTGTTTATGTGGGGACTCCAGCTTAGATTGCTATCAGCAGTTACTCCAAGGTCTCTGGTGCTGTTGGATGATACGAGAGAGTCGCTCGTGGGAAGGGCATATGGTAGTTTCAGAGTATCCTCTTTTCCAAAGTGGATCAAATTAAACTTCGCACTATTTCTAGCAAGTGTTGACTACATAGTGGGCTCCCTCCTTGATTTGCTTATCTTGCCCTGATCGAGCAACCGTTTCAGATGTAACTATATCCGTCTTTTTTCAGACACACTGTATCTCGGACTACGCCATCTCAGGTATCTTTTTTCTTCCCGAGAATGTATTGGTTGATGTTTTAGATTTATATGGCTGCTACTTCTATTTCGTCAAGTAACCAAATATGCACTTTTTCGTTGATTCATTATAAACGAGTTTTGATGACGGGAATGAAATGTAAAAAGAAAAAGTATAGAAGCTAATATTTCTTACCTTTTCTCTGTTTCAGACAGTCGACTGTGACCATGCTGGGGCACCGCCTTGATATAAATAACAACAGCAGCAACAATAACAACAACAGTAGCAACAACTACAATTATAATAATAATAATTTCATTTATTTTTCTCAAGGATGAAGGATGAGGAGGACAATACAAAGGCAGACATAAAGTGTGGGGGTTTACATATAATAAAATGATTAAAAAAAGTAAGAAAATAAGTATACATGCTATACACTGAAAAAGAAGAGACATAGGCATAGCATAAAGAGGTTTAAAAAAAGGGGGTGGGGAGGATGATAGAGATGTGGATCTCCTTACACAAGAAGGCTTCTAGGGATAATCGAGGAACCCCCACAATCCGAGATTTCCCTGAGACCCCAGGAGCAAGTGCCCTCTCCAATTCCTTCTCTCCGGCTCTTGCCATTTTCGTAACTTTAAGCCACCTTTCAATAAACTCACTCGAAGACAGCCTTTTTTCACCCAGGGCTGCAGTTCCATCAAGGAGACGAGCTGCGGAGAGATGAGCCTCACAAACAGAGCCACACACGCTCACCGTCCAGAAATCGTTGCAGATGGCGTAACCTAAGAGCGTGTCTACGCATTAGGAGCCACGGCATACCTAATCCGCCACTCAGAGGATGTTGGCAACAGAATGACTGCCTGACAAATAATAATATTAATGATTTCAAATTTTGCCACAAGGGGTACGGGGTAAGTCGATTTCATCGACCCCAGTACTCAACTGGTACTTATTTTATCGAACCCGAAAAGATGAAAGACAAAATCGACCTCGGTGGAATTTGAACTCAAGTTAAGACGACGATAGCCGGCATGCAAACAATTCTGCCAGTTCGTCGCCTTTCACAATGATAGTAATAATCCTTTCTACTAAAGGCACAAGGCCTGAATTTTTGGTTGGGTGTGGGCGCTAATCGATTACATCGACCCCAGTTTTCAAATGCTACTTATTCGCCCCACAAAGGATGAAAGGTAAAGTCGACCTTGGTAGAATTTGAACTCAGAACGTAAAGACGGACGAAATGTCTCTAAGAATTTTGTCGAATACGCTAACGATTCTGCCAGTTCTCTGTGAGAAAGACGTAGTATGCCCAGGATTCAAAATAGAATATTAACAAAACAGTATGAAAAACGTGTGTATGAAATCTTCGTTAGCTACAGAAGCAAACTGATATTATAAAACAAAACACGATGCCCGCTATCACTTGATAACCGATGTTGGTGTGTTTATGCCTCGCAACTTAACGTTTCGATAAAAGTGATCGACAAAATAAGTACTAGACCTCTAAAGACAAAATAAGTACTAAGGCTGATATGTTTGGTTAAACAGTTCAAAGGTCATGCCCCAGTAAGGCCGCAGTCCACTGTTTTAAACAGGTAAAAGAAAAGACTAGTATTCGAATTTTAATGAATATAATAAGAATCATAGAATTATTTCTTACACATCTTGTTTTAGATAATGGTGTCTAATATAGACACAGAATCAGCAATTTTGTGGACGAGAGAGAAATTAGTCGATATTACTGATCTCCGTACATGGCTGGTACTTTATTTTATCGACTCCGTAACGATGAAAGGTAAAGTTGACTACGGTGGGATTCGAACTCAGATTGTAAAAATTCGGAAGAAATGCCTGAAAACCTCCCCCGCTTTTTTAACGCTCTGACAATTTCATCAGAACGCCGCCATTTTTTCCTTCCTATTAATAATGATTTGTGGCATATAATTTTTACTAATTATTCATCCATGCACGAGTGCAAATAAACAAAGTCAACTGCTTGACCTTTCAATGATCAAAGGCGTTCATCAACAAGTGATCATCACTATTGATTTACTGGAGGCGTGAATAGTCTAAGATATCGACTCCAAAAGATGAGTGGTCCTTATTTTATCGATACCGGAAGTATGAAGGTCAAGGTCGGACACTCCGGCGATACTTGAACTCAGAATGTCAGCTTGTTCATTTATATATCACAATTTGTGAACAATAATGTCGTTAGTTATCAATGGATAAATTAGTCACTGGTTCACTGTATTCTTGACAGGAGTGGTAAATCATGCTTTATTCGATGCAAAGGATTTCGTTCGTAAATCATCGTATTTTTTTATAGTTTGTTATGTTTTATTTCGCTTTTATTTTCGATTTTCTCACCAATATTTATAAGTCGGCTAAAGATACACACGTAAACGCACACATGCACATAAATAAACACACATCATATATATTTATATATACACAAGCGTAGCTGTGTGGTAAGAAGTTTGTTTCCTAATCACGTTTTCTGGGTTCTATCCTACTTGTGTGGCACTTTGGACCAACCAAAGCCTCAGGCCGACGAAAGTCTTGTGAATGGATTTGGTGCACGGAAACTAAAAGAAGTTCGTCAGGGTTAAACAACAGTAACAATTGTCCCATCCAGAACAGCCACATTATGTTGGCGAATGGTTTTTACTTTAAAGAATTGTTACTGAATAATCTCTCTTTGAGAGATTTAGAAATAATAATGTTTATATTTATATATATATATATATATATATATATATGTGTGTGTGTGTGTGTGTGTGTGTGTGTGTGTGTGTGTGTGTGTCTGTGATTGATCCCCACCACCGCTTGACAACCGGTGTTACGGTTATATCTGAGTACCGAGTAACTTAGAAGTTAAGCAAAAAGCGGTTTCTCTGATATGTGGAGCAAATAAAAGATAGAAGATAAATGATATATACGCAATACACAAATGTGTGTGTGTGTGTGTGTGTGTGTTTGTGGCAAACCCATCATAACGCAAGAACTAGCTAACACCTAACCCAATAATATAATTCCTGTAACTACTAAAGTCCCGACGAACTGCCACGAATAATAAACTAAAGCTGATTGAGATCTAATTAGATATATGACCCTTACAATGCCTTAACCATGAAATTAAATAAAAGACATTAGGTACAATTAAACGTAGGCCTAGACTCGTACTAGACAACAGAAAGCCCCTACACAACTAGGACTGCAATCGAGGAGATACACACACACACACACACATTTGCATACACCTATATCTTATGTTTTACTTGTTTCAGTGCCGAGGCATCATTTTGGAGGGTTTAATCGAACAAATCAACCCTAGTACTTAAAATGCTTAGAGTTCAATATCCGCCGAGGTTTACTTCCCTTTACATCCTTTCGGACTCGATAAAATAAGTACCTGATGAGCATCGGAACGAGGTAATCGACTTACTCCCTCCCCGAAACTGATAGCCTTGTGCCAAAAATTTGAAATCAGTATATTGGTTTAGCCGAACCTACAGTTGAAGGCATTTCCCAAAGTTCTACGCTGGAATCGAACCAGAATCCACGTAATGACTGACCAAATACTACAAGAAATAACCATAACGGTACATATATGCGTACGTACATACATACATATGTATTTATTAGAATAGTCACATTATTCGAAAAAATTCTTTAAGAATTAGAAATTAGCTGAAAAAATTTGTTTAATAAACCCTTTTATCTCAGACCATATATTCCATCAGGTGTCTGTTAATCTGCCTTTTTAAAACTTGTTTTAGATCATTTTTAATTTATAGGAATGTTCTCATACACACATAAATCTGTGCGCAGGGCATATTTTTCGCTACACATAAGAGAACATAATTTAACAAATAGCTGATATGGTATATTGAATAAGCTTAGTATATTCCTGGTATTTAGTTTATAAATAACAGGGGTTGAATGAAAGATAAAAGTAAATTCTAGCGCATTTCAGAGCTCAGAATAAGGCGGCAATGTCTCCCATATACCTTCGTCAAAAGTATTGCTTATGTACTCACAGACAACCTTGTAAACTTACTTTCGGTTAGAAGTTGACATTGCATAAGAATTTATCTCAAGAATACTTGCGGTGAAGATAAACTAAAAGGCTCTGAATAGAAGTTTTAAAACCGGAGTAGGTGTACTCTTATGATTCATGAGGCACGTGAAGTTTTTAACACTGCAATTTTGAATTAATCACAACCAAATCGTGTGCCTTTCGCATTTCTCTTTACTTGTCTCTATGAAGAAATGTTTTCAGCAAAGTTTATAACCAAAACAAATTTCGTGAAGGGACTCTTAATTGAGCTGAAATTGTGCCTAGAATCGAGTTACTTGTTAGAAAGAGCCAAACTAATCTATCTCATTAAAAATGTAACATTAAATTAAATGAATTGATTTCATACATATGCACATGACCACAAATTTTGGATGAGGGAATAGTAAAATATACCAACTCCAGTACTTGTCTGCTAATTTATTTCATCAGTTAATGACGGGTGAATTTTTTTTTTTTTTTTGAGAGTTTTTTGAGAGTTTTTTCGGGAAAGGGCTAATCAATAATAGAGACCCCAGAATTCGTCAGAATCAGAGTATTCTGGAAAACATTTATCGGTATTCTGCTGTTTTCCATTAGAATACTCTGACTCTGACAAAGATAGAATTAGTTCTTTAAGGTCGTCTGACTTTTCTCAAACAGTCAATGGACCGACTGAATAAATCGATCAATGAACAAACCAACAATGATTATCGGAAACAACTGTAAGTCGTATTTGCAACAATAAAGGAAATATAACGACCATTATTTATACTTTGTCCGATATAAATGTATATATATATATATATATATATATATATATATATATATATATATATATATATATATATATATATATATATATATATATATATATGCAGAGTTGGGCACAATTAACCGAAAGGCAACTTCGTTAATCGTTAATCCGTTAATTCTTTGAAAATGTAACGGAGGTTAACGTTAATCCGTTAACATTAACTTTTATTGGAAAAAGACATATCTACAGTTTAATACCCCACCGACTTTGTTGTCTCATAACTTCCAGAAAAATGGAGACTTTTTGACGAAACTTTCACCAAATAATCACTTATATCCTGTTGGAAAAAGTTTTAGAGGGGTTCAGGAGAGGAGTTTCGGAAATTTCACAGGACCCGACGCTTCACCCCTCATAACTTTCTGGAAAATAGGTATTTTTTGATGAAATTTTATACAAATACCTTTCAAACAGTGTAGATTACGATTATAAAGAAATCTGGAGACAAAATTTTGGGAAGGGAGCGGGGAGGGCAGGAGTTTCTGGAAAACGGAGTTTCGGATCAGACAGCCCGCGTAAGTTGGAATTTTTTCCGTTTTGACGGGGATTTTTTCCAATGCTTTTCGCCAAAGTCTTCAGAATTTTAGGAGGCATCTTTCGACGAAAAAAAAAAGAAAAAAAAATTGAAAATTTATTATTTTTCACTCCCGCCACCCCTTCACCTTTCCAGTCCAAAACGATTGTGGCCATTTTATTTTTCACTACGCACTTAAAACTCGTGAGAGAAACATTTTCGGTTTAAAAAAGAATAGTTAATAATTTCAGAGGAAAATGTGTGATTTAAGGGACATCTGGCAGTAGTTTCTAGCACATCCCAAAACTTCCCTCCTCGTTTCTTTCTCATTCACACATCTATTGATATTTTTCACTCCCCATAAACACATTCTATGGAATGATGATGTCAAAGTAACACGCGTGTAGTCCTAACCGAGCGAGGCCGTGTTATGTGTGTGTAAGAAAAAACAAACACCTAAAAATGACGCGTACAATATTAATATGTTAAGACAATCTGAAAACAATAGAAACTTTTAAACGTTTACCGGTCTTTATGAAATTTGGGGGTTAACGGACTCGAGTTAACGGAAGCTAAACGTAACGGAAGCTAAACGTAACGGAAGTCAATTAGTCCGATAAGGATTTTCAAAGTTAACTTAAATGTTAAATCGTTAACGAAAATGTTAACTTCGTTAATTAACGATTAACGGATTAACGGACATACGCACAGCTGTATATATATATATATATATATATATATATATATATATATATATATATATATATATATATATATATATATATATATATCCAAAATGGAGACGAACACCAGAACACCATTCCTTCATGTGATGAGCTTGAAAAATTATCAAGATGTTAAGATGAAACCAATGGTAGCCTTAATACACAAATAAAGAAATTTTATCCACCAGTGCGGTGTTGAGCACTCACTCTCATTGTTCGACATTTACGTATATAGATAGATAGATAGAGAGATAGATAGATAGAGAGAGAGAGAGAGAGAGAGAGAGAGAGAGAGAGAGACAGACAGACAGACAGACAGACAGACAGGGAGCGAGACAAATACCAGTGCGTCAAAGGTCGTACCACGAAATTTTATGATATATTAAAAACTATCTCTGTCTACGAAGGATGTATCATAATTACCAAATATCAACTATGACCAGCTTCGCATGAGAAAGGGAGACAATCTCATAGTCTTTAACTTACTTTTATTTAAATTATGCAAAAACAGTTGTTTTCTACTCTATTCTATATAAGCCTAAGTCCTTTGGCCACAGGAGATAAGGTCGGGCAATTGTTGGGCATAAAACAATTATGTCCATCCCATCATTATGTGTCTCCAAGAAGATTCAAGGAATGTGTCCAACAGATTGAGTGACGAAGCTGTGGCGAATTCGTTGGCTATGAACAATAGCGTGTTATCTACAGAAGATTTGAGTATCATTTCTGGAATATTGATCTAGCGATCGAATAAGAAAACCCCTTCCTACAAATTATGCTGCAGCTTCTCTGGTGTATATACGTTTTCGTAGTGCGTGCGTGCGTGTGTGTGTGTGCGCGCGCGCGTGTTTGTGTGTGTGTGTGTTGGTATATGTGTGTAAGACAATCGTTTGCCAGTCTATGAACACTATTCCTCTCCTACACAATCATCTAAACTACATATAATGGAGTGGAGGCGGGAGAATAAGGAGTGGAGTAATTATCAATCTCACTACTACAATGGACGACTTACGTAATAGCTATCTGCCTATAACATATACTATGCTATTTGTAATGAAATGGTCATTATAATAGGTTGCTTACTTAGCTGGTAGAGTAATTACGGTGAGCAGGATAAATACACACAGGAATACGCATAGGTATAAGTTTATAAATTATATTATATCTTGCAAGAAAGAAAAGAAGCATGTAGGAAATATGAAGCATATACATGCACATGAGAGTATTATGCATTACATATATCATATGAAAATGTGTGTGTGTATGTGTGTGTGCGTGTGTGGTGCATGTACGTATGTATCTATATATGTATGGACGTGTATAGTCCAAATATAGACACCCACCCATAGATATCTATATATGTGTGTGTTTGTGTGTGTGCACAGAGAGTATGTATTAATATATATATATTATATATATATGTATATATATATATATATATATATATATATATATATATATATATATATATATATATATATATATATATGTATATGTATGTATGTATGTATGTATGTATATATATATATATATATATATATATATACACACATACATATATATATATATATATATACATGCGTATATACATACATATATATATATATATATATATATATACTTATATACATATACATATATATATATATATATATATACTTATATACATATACATATATATATATATATATATATATATATACATACATATATATATATATACATATATATATATATATATATATATATATATATACATATATACATATATACATATATGTATATATATGTATGTATATGTATATATATATGTATATGTATATATATATATGCACATACATACATACATACATATATTTTTATTCATTTGTTCTTTTATATTTTTTATTTGTTTCAGTCATTTGACTGTGGCCATGCTGGAGCATCGCCTTTACTCGAACAAATTGACCCCAGGACTTATTCTTTGTAAGCCTAGTACTTATTCTATCGGCGACTTTTGCCGAACCGCTATGTTACGGGGGCGTAAGCACACCAACATTAGTTGTCAAGCGATGGTGGGAGTATAGACACACAAACGCACTCTCACACACACACACACACACACACACACATATATATACGATGGACTTCTTTCAGTTTCCGTCTACCAAATCCACTCACGAGGCTTTGGTTGGCCCAAGGCTATAGTAGAAGACACTTACCCAAGTGCCACGCAGTGGGACTGAACCTGGAACCATGTGGCTGGTAAGCAAGCTACTTACCACACAGCCACTCCCATATATACACTACTTACCACAAAGCCACTCCTGTATATGCACTACTATCCAAAAGTTTAAGAGCACCTAAAACAATGTGTTTCATAGTGCAACTTTTAGTTCAATGTCATCGATTTAGTTAGTTTTTTGGCATAAAAATATGGAATAACATATTGAATAAAGTTTGAGTTTTTATCCGATATGGAATAACACTATTTATACATATTTTATATGCAAATAATCATATTTCTTGACGGCAAGCCTATTTGTGAATGTTGTCAAAATCATTTTAGCGTTCACTTTTTGGCAACATTGTAATACATTTTGATTATTTATACTTCCCTGTGTTGTCGGTTGTGATAACATCACTTAATGACTGCGTTAAATGTGTTATCGTTTCTTTTAGGTTCAATTATTAAAAATAAGTAAAATTAGTGAAATTACTAAAAATCAACCTAAATATGAGCAAAACCAGTAATGTATTATCTGAAAAGAGACAAAGCATTGTCACATTACGTAGTGAAGGCTATAGTTTTCGAGATATAGCCAAAAGAGTTAAAATTTCGTATACTACCGTCTGCTCTGCCATTGTAAGGTATAATGTAACAGGAAAAAATAACGACAGAGCTCGGTCAGGTCGTCCAAAAGTGACTTCTAAATCACAGGATAAGTTTATCAGAGTTGCCAGTCTTCGAAGCAGACGCCAGACAGCAAATGAAATCGCTGCACATGTTAGTGAAGCCGGCGAAACTAACGTGTCTCCTACAACCGCGCGGAAAAGACTCATTGCTACCGATCTAAATGGCCGTTGCGCTGTCAGAAAATAACTGCTTCGATCAGTTATTTCCATTTTGTAGATTTTTTTTTGGAAATAAGTTTAAGTAATCTTAAACTTTTGGATAGTGGTACACTGTGTGTACGGGTAACTATATCTGGAGCACGTAAACACACTCAGACGTGCACATACACCAACACAAACATACACACAACACGAACAAACCCACGTGCAAGCACGCACACACACACACACACACACACACACACACACGCACACAAACACACACACATACACACACACACACACACACACGCACACACTTCACGAGTTAAGAAGGTCGGAAAAATACGAATTAAGTCGGAATAATGTATGGTGTAAATTGGTGCTATGAAGGGATTAGAATGGTCGATAGAAATTTAACGATAGCAGACAATTATATGCTATAGAGAGATTAAATGGAGCGGCAAGAGTAAGTGTTCCATACCTTCAGGTTCTATAACGTATTTAGCTCTGTAAACGAAATAGAATAAAAAACAAAAATAAAAATGAAATTGAACTAATAATAATAATGATGATGATGATGATGAGGAGGAGGAGGAGGAGGAGGAGGAGGAGGAGGAGGAGGAGGAGGAGGAGGAGGAGGAGGAGGATTTCTTTTATTTGCCACCAGGGCGAAATAATAATAATAATAATAATAATAATAATAATAATAATAATAATAATCCTTGCTTACAGTTCACAATGTACCAATTATTATACGCACATCCTTTACTAGTATTATTACGTTCTGAGTTCAAATCCGCCGAGGTCGACTTTGCCCTTTCATCCTTTCGGGGTCGATAAATTAACTACCAGTGAAATTCTGGGCTAGATGTAATCGACTAGTCCCCTCAGGCACGCCACCGCTCCTCGGCTCACAAAACCTGGAATTCTCCCATTCTGTTGCCAGTTGCAGTAATCGTTTGGGCAATTTACCCCTCGTGCAGCTAGCCATTGCTTCCCGTATTTCAAAGGCTGTAATCAGCCTTTTGCAGCGCTCCGCCTCCATCATCGAAAGCCGCGGCAGCCTGTCGAGGTAGAATGTGAAATCCATGCTGCGATCTGGCTCACCGCCACTCCCGAACACATCGATAAATGAAGTACCAGTTGAAAGGTCACACACATTTGTCTCGGCCCAGTTATTATTTGCCCTTCGCGGTCCGACAAGGATCAGATCGTGGGTTTATTTCCACACCGTGCCTCTTCTACACGGGCCTATTGAACGGCTTTCGTCCCTTCGCGTCTAAGTGCTCGTGCCTTAGCTCTGACAACGCAACCTTCATGTTTCACGTTGAAGAATTGGCCGAGTGCCAATCTCTCTGCGAGCACATCGGTCATGACGCCTTTTCTAAAAGCTTTGTCTAACTTCTTGACTAGCTCTGTCTCTACTGTTTCTTTCTACTGCTAGTCCTTTGCTAAACCTTATCGATTCTATTCTAATCGCCCTTTTCAGAGCGGATCATCATTTATTGTTGATTATTGCCCCCGTCAACTATTTCTTAACTAGTTCACTAATCCGGTCACTGAAATCTTTACGCGCTGGCAACGACATGTTCAGCTTCTAGTAACCGGGTCTCTGTCTATGAAGCCTGTATAAGTCGACTAAGACAGGCTTCATGAATTTGTGGTCTGTGTAGTCGACTACTTTAAACTGTGGAAAATGAAAAAAAATATAATTTTAAAGTGAGAATATTTGGAAACTTCAATTGATCATTCAGGTCATGTGTTAAAGTTGAATGCGATAACGGATGTTCTAGTTTGTTACTCTGCGGGGAAGTAACAAATATCCTAGCGGCACGATCAGGTTACTTATTGGTGTTATGTATGTGGCTGTATTTGTTGTTGGACGTTGGCTGTTATCAGCAACAGAGTTAGTTGGTGGTCGGGAAAAAAAGTAAGAAATCCACAATAAGGACTAGAAATTTTATCTGGCACACATACTAGTACATATGTACCAGAAAAATTTATAGCTATCTTTGTTGAATATTTAGTGGCAGTAGTTTGAAGATATTTTACTGGGCGTTTCTTTGAAGGTAACAAAACGATAAGTCATTTTCATGTTGATGGATACTGCAAGCTGTTACAATATGCATTTTCGCGCGTTTCGGAGGTTACAATTACGTGCTCCAGGTTAGTAAGGTGGGCTTTGTTGTGGATATCCCAGATGACATTCAGGATGTTGATTCATTAGTCATGGAGTCGTCAGATGAAACGGAATTTAGATGGAATTTTTTCATATCTCTTCGCCTGAAGGATTGTATATGCTGCGTAAATCTTCCTTGTTGAGCCTATATAGTTTTTCAGGATACCATGGAATCGTGTGAGGTTGGTTCTAAAGATAAGTATTTGAGAGGCAGGATATCTCGAACTGATTGTGGGATTTCAACAGCTATGAATAGAGAAATGGAGTATGACTTGTGTAGATGCTCGCCTTTTTCTTGTTGTAGTATGCGACGTTATCGAAGGGTGAGCAGCAAACTTTAATGTTACGTACACTAAAGTTTGCAATACTTATAGATATTTGGGAAATACTATCTAATTAGTCCTTTCTGTTATGGTCACAAAGCCTGAAATTTGAAGAGAA
>NC_142929.1:34897606-34937606 GCF_046866305.1 Octopus bimaculoides | reverse complement strand
AGTTTGTCCCCTCATCACCACTTGACAACAGGGGCTGGTTTCTTTGCGTGTCCGTACTCTAGCAGTCCAGCAAAATTGACCGATAAAAAAAAAATACCAGGTTTAAAAATAAGCACTGGAGACGATTTGTTAGACTAAACCTTTCAAGGTGGCGCCCCAGTTTGGCCGCAGTCCAATGAATGAAGCAAGTAAAAGCTAAAAGATATCAATTTAGAAGCAACCGGAGAAAATAATAAAAGGAAAACGGAAAAGAAATAAAAAGAAACCTTTTGGTGGAAGCATTCCGATACGTTTTGCCTTCTGCTGAATTTTTATGCTTACAGCTCCGGCAATTCCATATCTTTTACGCCAACGGTATCTGAAGCAGCAACTCCAGCTCTAACATTAATACTATTATTCGTTCTATTACCATATCCCGTGTGAACTTGTTGTATGTTATTTTTTTTTTTTGTTGATGTTGTGATTGTTTGTAATTTGTCGGCACGAGGTTTGTTTTGTAGCATCATAAACATTGTCGATATATTCCTACACCGAGAAAAAAAAGCAAAGAAGAGAAAAGAGAGAAAAAATGCTGTTGAGTGAACGGGAAAGAGGAGGAGGAGGAAGAAGAAGAAGAAGAAGAAGAAGAACAACAACAACAACAACAACAACAACAGCAGCAGCAGCAAGAAGAAGAGGAAGAAGAAGAACAACAACAACAACAACAAGCAGTAGAAATAGAGGGAGAAGGAGGAGGAGGAGGAGGAAGAAGAAGAGGAAGAAGAAGAAGAACAACAACAACAACAAGCAGTAGAAATAGAGGGAGAAGGAGGAGGAGGAGGAGGAAGAAGAAGAAGAAGAAGAAGAAGAAGAAGAAGAAGAAGAAGAAGAACAACAACAACAACAACAACAACAACAAGCAGAAATAGGAGGAGGAGGAGGAGGAGGACAAGAAGACGAAGAAGAAGAAGAAGAAGAAGAAGAAGAAGAAGAAGAAGAAGAAGAAGAACAACAACAACAACAACAACAACAACAACAAGCAGAAGTAGAAGTAGAGGGAGGAGGAGAACAACAAGTAGAAAAAGAAGAACAACAACAACAGCAAGAAGAAGAAGAAGAAGAAGAAGAAGAAGAAGAAGAAGAAGAAGAAGAAGAAGAAGAAGACTCTCCCCGAGATACGCCCACACTCTCATCCAACAGAAATATAACAACTGACGGAACTTCAAGTAGTTAATAAACGCTGTGAGCAGTCGGAAATCTATCAACTTGAGCCATTAGAACTACATCCCGCAAAAACCAAAATGGCCGGGAAGGCGGGGCGAAACCAAACACAGTGAAATCGTCAATCAAAGGTATATCTGGCAACAGGCCATTCCACTGAATCTTCGCTGCTGCGCGCAATTAGAAATGAATCGAATTCCTCTGCTATTTCCAAGCGTACGTCATACCATCTGCCCGATAGAAAAGAAGAAAGAGGTGGAGGAGGAGGAGGTGCTTAAGGAGGAGGAGGAGGAAGACGGAGAAGGAAAGGTGTTGGAAGGAGGGAGCGTAGAGAACAAAAAAAAACAATGAAATTGACAATAAAAATAGACAATAAAATGTAGAAAGAGAGAGAGAGAGAGAGAGAGAGAGAAGGGGGCGAGGCGGAGTGGGGGAGAGGGAAAAAAAGGAAAGAACAATCATACATTCTTGAGTGTTTCCAATTTCCTTCTCTCCATAGTCTCCTACTTTACTATCTCTTTGGTTGGCCTTTGTGGTAGAGAACATTTTTGTGAATGACTCATTGAAAATGCGTCCGATCATAGGAGGCAGGTCAACAGAGTAAAAACTACCTGAAAGGATGAAGGATGAGAGAGATGACGTCAAGATGTTGTACCTCAGTTTAGATTTCTGAACAAACCCAAAATTAGTTTTGTTTTCTGCTTTCTGTTCCTTTTAGTATTTTTGCGTTCTCTTTTTTCTTTTCTTGTTCTATTTTTGCTATTATTTTCTTTTTGTTTTCATTGTAGATCTTTTTTTTTTTTTTTTTTTTTTTTTTTTACTTTCTGATATGATCACAAAACAACTTAGTCATTGTTAAAACCTTTCTCCCAATGTTTTCCTATCTCCTGAACATAACCAAACTGATTCAGTACTCGAACGCTTGACCCATATTTTGCTCTTGGTTCACAGCCAAACTATACTCACGAAAAGGCCTACTACTACTACTACTACTACTACTACTACTACTACTACTACTACTACTACTACTACTACTATCATCAACATTATCATCATCTCTGACAGAAGCATTAACCAACATTAACCAGCAGGATTCTTTCGTTACAAAGGAACAAATGAATAAAAACAAAACATCAGATGTCTACAGGACTTATCATTGATATAACAGAAGGAAAGGCGGTAGAGCAGCAGAAACGGTTAACCGTCAAGCAAAGAGCTTCAACATCGTTTCTTTACATTATGAATTCAAATCCTAGCGGGTTGAGATTTTCTTATTATCCTTTCTATATCGATTAAATCAATACTATTTGTTTCCGTAGTCGATATATTTAAGACCGTGTACCCTTTCTTTCATTCTTTCTTTCTTTCTTTTTTCTTTCTTTTTTTACTTATTGGGTTTGGAGGAAAAGGTAGTGTTCATGGCCTTCGTAAGCCTTCCTCGATCAGTGAGATTAATGCTGTTCAAGAGATCCCGAGGTCTGACGTTTCTGCACAAGAACTGTTGTGTGCTCACATATACACACGGAGCTGTATGTGTGGATGCATACACGTACACAATCAGTCATGACCATTTGTGTGAGTACACCTGAGCTTTGTAGAATATCAGTAGGAAGAAATGAAGTATTTTCTGGTTTTGAAAAGAAGAACCGAGTTGTTGGATACTTATCTTATAGTAATCTTTTTTACTATAGACACAAGGCCTGATATTTGAATGTAGAAGGCGTATGGGAACAGTGGATTTCATCGAGCCCAGTACTTAAGTGATACTTATTCCATGGACCCCAAAAGGATGAAAGGTAAAGTCGAGCACGGCAGAATATAAACCCAGGACGTAGAAACCGGAAGAAATGACGCTAAACAGCGAATTAGCAGACTAGTAAGTACGCCGCTCGTTTCGTTCGTCTTTACGGTCCGAGTTTAAATTCTGCCGAATTCAGTTTCGCCTTTCATTCTTTCGGGGTCGATAGAAATAAGTACGAGTCGTGCACTGGGGGCGATGTAATCGACTTGACCCTTTCCCAAAATTGCTGGCCTTGCACCAGAATTTGCGACAGTTATTATTAAGACGACGAGCTGGCAGAATCATTAGCACACCGGACAAAACGCTTGGTGGCGTTTTTCTACTTTACGTTCTGAGTTCAAATTACGTCGGATTTACTTCTCGTTCTTTCGGAGGTGGATAAATTAAGTATCAGTTAAGCACTGGGGTCAATGTAATCGATTAACACCTCCCACAATATTTCAAGCCTTGTACCTACAGTTGAAATGATTATTAAATAACGAAAAAAAAAAACTGAAAAAATTGAAGCGTGAAATTCTAGGCTGTCTGACTAAAATGTGGGTGCTGGATGACCAACGTATATGTTCTTGTACATATGTCTGTATAATATATATATATATATATATATATATATATATATATATATATATATATATATATATATATATATATATATATATATATACATATATATAAAATACTAAAATGGGACAAGAACGAATTCGACTATAGACGAATTCAATTAAGCTGGCGTGTGTGGAAGTAAAGCCTTACGGCAGGGAAATAACATTTGACAGGCACAGGGAGGAAGATAGATGTTGCACGGATGGTAGTCGAACCAAGAAAGAAAGGCCAGACTTGGCCGAACACAGGTCACGTGGGGAGAGAAGAGAGAGAGAGAGAGAGAGAGGTAGAGGCAGAGGGATAGAAGAATTAAGGAGGAGCGAGAAAATGAAAGGGACGGAACGTGAGCATGAAGAGAAGGCCAGTAAATGTGAGAGAGGGAGAACGAAAGAACGAACAGTGGAATGAACGAAGTAAGTGTGAAGGGGCTGCTAGAAAGAAGGAAAGAATGAAAGAATAGAAAGAGTAATAGAGTCGTACAAAATTTTGATATATATATATATATATATATATATACTTACATATAAGAGACCAAAGTGTACGTACGCCGCTATCTCTCTCTGTATATAAAATACTAAAATGGAACAAGAGCGCAAAACATCCAGACAGTTAGGTGATACAAAAAAGGGACAATAAAACATCCAGACAGACGATACAAAGAAAACAAGGACGGGTCATTCGGAGTTTTCTTTCCTCAGTCGAGTTACAGATTATCTTTGCAATTTCGGCTGGTTATACTTGAGATTGCTCCAATCTGGCCAGCCCCAAGGAAAAACTAAGCTAAGAGCACTAGACTCCTTGGAAGAAAGCAGCGAATGTATACATGAACAAAGACGGCAAAAAAACGGAGAAATGGTACAGAAATACAAATAACAGGACATTATCAACGGGTGGCTTTCGATATATATATACATACACACATATGTGTGTGTGTGTCTGTGTATTAACAAGAACTTTTCCCTATGTTTCTATCTGCCTATAGTGTCTGCGTGTCTGCCTGTATCTATTAATTTCGCTGTGCCTATAATTCCTATTTATCATTTGTTTGCTATATTCACTCGGTTTCAATAAATTTCAGTTCTACTCCACATTATTCACATATGTACCCACACGTGCAGGCGGGAGAACAAGCAATGACAGATATATGTTAATATACTTGTTTGTATTTATCAGTATCTATATATTCGAACGAACACACACACACACACACACACACACACACACAGAATCATATATACATACACATATCCATAAACGCACACATACATGCATATGTAGTTATTTGTGTATATAACATACGCGTAGTGCACTTGGTTTCGGCTCTTAACACATGGCCTTCCTTTGACATCATCTTTTGATATAATTTCCGACGTTGGCCATAAACATGGAACATAACCTCAAGATTTAGCAAACAGTACTTGATATTTCTGATCTGTGAATGTTTGCTGGAGAAAGATCTGGATGACAATGTTTATACTCTTTATATTATTTCAACACCTCGAATCCTCCCAGGATTTATTTATTCATTTACCATATTATCATTATTATTATTATTATTATTATTATCATCATCATCATCATTATTATTATCATCATTATTATTATTATTATTATTATTATTATTATTATTACTACTACTACTACTACTACTACTACTACTACTACTACTACCACCACCACTACTACTACTACTACTACCACTACTACTACTACTACTACTACTACTACAACTACTGCTATTATTATGATAGATGCATATAGACGTCTCTGACATTAAGGAAGTAATTTTTGCCCTGATTATCTCATGGAAAAGAGCTCTTTAGTATTTCAAAGCCTTGTGAGTAGATTTGGTTGCATGTGTGTGTGTGTGTGTGTGTGTGTGTGTGTGTTAGGGTGTGTGGGGGTGCGTGTGTGTGTGTGTGTTTGTGTCTGTGTTTGTTCCCCCACGATCGCTTGACAACGGATGATGGTGTTTCCCGTAAATTAGCGGTTCGGCAAAAGACACTGATAGAATAAGTACTAAGATTACAAAGAATAAGTCCTGCGGTCGATTTCTTTAACTAGAACCCTTTAAGGTGGTGCTCTAGCATGACTGCTGTCAAATGAATGACTGCAGCGTGTAAAAGAGTAAAGTAGTATGAAGTCTAACGAGAGCAACAATAACAGTAGCGTTACAAGAGTGTATCGTTTGCTAACGTCATGGGTCACTAGAGGTACTGAATATAAGGCAGACCCAAGAAGAAACGAGCACGAGGTAAATGTGAACGATGTATGTCGCTGACAGAATAACACTTTTTTCAAGGATTTTATTTAAAAAGAAAAAGCAAGGAGGAAAAAGCATATCTCTGTTTTTTTTAGTAATAACAAGGAGTTTTACGATATGTTCTAAAACCAGAGGATTCTATCGATGTGTGGAAGGATGTTCGTTCTCTTGTTCAACGGTGGACATACAAAAGATTGGGAACAGAGAAAAAAGTGAGACATGAAATGTGCGTTGCTTGCCAGCCAATATGCAGGTACTGCAGTACATGAACAGGAAAAATAAAAGGTTAGAATCAAAGATATTGGTGCCAGCATGATCCAGTGATTCGCTGTCACCATTGAGGAACAGTACAAGAAGATAGAAAATGTAAAAGTGACTTACAAGAATGTGTTCAGTTGTAGTCTGCCTAGAAGAAGAAAGCAAAGAAGAAAAACAGAAAAAGTGGAGGAGAAATCCTTGAATGATAGAAATGTAAACTATAGCAGATGTTACGGTTGCTGCTTCTTACAACACTAACAGTGGAAGCTCTGAGATTAGATGGAACAGAAGTAGAAACAGAGGCGCCCCATTTTCAGTATTATAGTCACTTACGAGGTGGTATCAAAAGGTTCCTGGACTAGTTATGTTTAACAGAAAATAACTTATTTACCTAACTTTTAACATCATCTCCTTCGAAACAGTCACCTTGCGCAGCAATACACTGGTTCCAGCGTTCCTACCACTTTTGGAATCTGGCCTGGAAGTTATTTTCCGTAAGCGAGTCGAGGACCTTCAGCGATTCGCTCTGGATCTCGACAACAGTGTTAAAACGGCGATCTTTGAGCTGCATTTCACCCGTCGTTACGTTCTGAGCTCAAATTCAGCCGGTGTCAGCTTTGCCTTTCATTCTTTCAGAGTCGATAAATTAAGTACCAGTGGAACACTGGAGTCGATGTAATCAACTAGTTCCCCAACCTACAAAAAAGATTTTAATTGCAGGCGTTGTGCCTTTAATAGGAAGGATTCATATACACAACAGATTAGACTGCTGGAAAAGAAAAAAAATCCTAACATCGGGCTGCAACAAGTAACCTTAGATGCCAAGAACCCTCCTAAGTATCCTAGCTGTCCCTAATAACACTGTTTCTTGCAGCTGTACTAAACTGGGTTTTATTCCTATTTCCTCTATCCATTTGTTCAGATCTTTAGGGATACTTCCCAATGTACCTATAACTATTGGGATACATTTTAACCGCACTTACTACAGTCTCTGTAATTCAATGTCTAGGTCCTGGTACTTTGCTATTTTCTCTATACCTCTCATATTAATTTTTTTCATCATTTGGGATTGTAAAGTCAATTGTCTGGCACTTTCTATTTTCTTTATCTACTACTACTACTACCACCACTACTACTACTACTACTACTACTACTACTACTACTACTACTACTACTACTACTACTACTACTAAATCAGGCCTTCTGGCTTCTATTACTTTGTCAGTCTGAATGTTAAAATACTACAACATCTTGTATTTCTTACTTTCTAGTACTTTACTAGGTTCATGTTCATACCATTTACCGGTTTGTTCAAACCCTAGCTTTCTACATAGCTCCCAGTGGATTGCTCTTCCTCGTTTGTCATGTCTTTTCTTGTATACTTTCTGTGCCAGAATGCTACATTCACATACTATATAAGTAACGCTTTCCTAGTTTGATCTGCATAACCTACATTGGGAATCTACTTGGTTTTTGTCTATCTTGGCTTTTATCCAATTAGCCCTCAATGCATGATCTTGTGAAGCTACTTACAAACTTTTTGTCACCCTTTTCAGCTTTCCTTTCTGCAACCATAACCATGTCACACTACTACTGTTTGCTGAAACTGTCTTTGGGAATCTACCATGCAACGCCTTCTCCTGCCAGTCAGAGAACTTTTGTTCTTTCTTCTGGTTTTTAACTTCGTTTGGGTCTTGTTGTGGTTCTAGCAGCTTTTAGTAAACTTTCTTCCCTATTACCTACATAGGAGTCTATATCTACTCTAGCTAACTCCAAGGAGTGTTCTACTGATATTAAACCTCTTCTGCCTTCTTTCTAGATAAATATAATGTTGCTACTCCTGCCCTTGGGTGGAGTCCTCCATTCATACCGCATTCCTTGCTAGTTCTTCTGTCTAGCTTTGCTAATTCAGTTTTTGTCAAATCTACAAAAGCTGCTAAGTATTTAAGTAATGATACTGCTCAAGTATTTACATCCTTCATTAGATTCGAACCATTTAGCTTTGACTTCATTAGCTTCCTTACCCAGCTGATGTACTCCCTCTCAATTTTCGTTTTCATTTCTAAACTTAGTACTATGTCAGATTCTAATACACCTACATAGTTATAACTCTCCTCCTTTCAATGATTTTAATGTCTGGCCATCTGGTAATTCGATGCCTTCACTGTTAACTACCTATCCTCTTCTCATGACTAATACTATACACTTATCTATGTCAAATTCCATGTTTATATCTTTGCTGAAGAGTCTTACAGTCTGTATTAAGGAATCTATCTCTTTTTCGTTCTTACCAAAAAGCTTCAGATCATCCATATAAAGCAAATGGTTAGTCTTTCTCTTACTAGTTCTGAACTGATATCCTGCTTTTGCCTTCCTTAATATTAAACTGAGGGGGATCAAACAAGACAAATATTAAAGGGGACAACAGGTTCACCTGGAAAATTCGTCTTTCGATATTAACTTTCTCTAAATGTGTGTTACCTGAGTAAAGATCCGCTTTCCATTTCTTCATGCTAAGGTGAATTAATTTTCTTATGTTGTTTGCTATACTGAATATACTCAAACATTCACTTATCCATGAGTAAGGCACCATGTCATAGACTTTCCTATAATCTATCCATGTTATTGTTAGATTTTTCTCTCTAGCCCTTACTTCATTTAGAACTGCTTTGTCTATATATAATCGATCATGCGTTCCTCTCGCCTTCTTCCTACAACTTTTCTGTTCTTCTGGCAGTAAATTCTAGTTGTCAAGGTGCTTGTAAATGCTTTCTGAAAGCATTCCAGTTAACAGCTTCCATACTAACGGTAAGCAAGTGATTGATCTATAATTGCTAGCTGTATTACCCTTGCTCTTATCTTTCATAAGGAGCATTGTCCTCCCTCTAGGCATCCAATCTGGTATTATTCTTTCGTTATGGCAATTCTAAAGTTGTTCCCCTAGCCTCTCATGTAAACTACTAAATTTCTTTAGCTAGTACCCTTGAATTAAAGCTGGTCCTGGACCCTTCCAATTTGGCATTTTTCCTAACATTTTACTCATTAATGCACTAGTTAGTCTTAGATGTAGCTATTTCTCACTCACTACTTCTCACCCTCACTTTCTATAACCATACTGCATCTCCATTATGATTGACTGGCTTATCCCAAATATTACTCCAGAACTTTCTAGGTTCTTCTGCATTAGGTTTCTCTTCAGTACTTCGTTCTCCACTATTTATTTGGTTATAAAATCTCCTCTGGTCTGTCTCAAATAATCTATTCTGCTGATACTGATCTATTCTTTTCTGATATCTGGAGAGCTTGCCTGCTGTGATACGCTGTTTCAACTCTTCTGTTACTGTCCCAAATCCTTTATGTTTGACTAAGTATCTTTTCTCAAGGGAAGATTTGCATCTTGTGTTTCCTAACTTGTTCAGTTTCCGGGTTTCTATTCTACTCAGATTTTGTCTTCAAGTTTTCACTTCATTTTGTGGTCACCCTTTCCGCCTTTGGTCCTTTTTTAGTCTTTCCCTGTGAGATATCTAATCTTTTAGTGACTACTATCCCTCCTGCATAGATCAATAAGTTAGTGTCTCCTATATTTTTAGTATCTATCCTACTGATAACAGAATCTGCTTTTCTCGTCATTTCTAGCAGCTTCCTTCTGTTGGTGTCTTTTAATGCTGGAAATCTTTTTCTTACTCATTACTTCCTGCAACTCATCTAAGATCTTCTGATCTTCGTCACCTAAATCACTTAAGTCATTGGTACCAGTTCTCCCTTCCTTATTGGTAGCGCTATTATTATTTATTCCTTTATGTTCTTCTTTGATTAGAGCTGTATCTCTTATGTTGTTGTTTGTCTTTCCTACTGCCTTGTCTTTCTTTTCCAGTTCTCTTGTGATCTCTTCTACCTCCAATTCTGTCATCTACTTTCTTTTCCTAGTAACATTAGCTTGATTTGTTAATCTCTGCTCAGTCACTTTAAACATACCCTTCTCTACCCAAAGTGTTAACAGCCATTTTCTATAGTCCCTTCTTTTAGGTTCACTTTCTAAGTAGTACTGCATCCCTATCCTGTTTTCTTCGCTGGTCCCCCTCCCCCTCCTTACTCTATCATCTGTTAATGCTGTATTAGGATAACAGCTGTGGTCAGTCTGCATCTTTACTGAACCACTGCCGAGCGAGAGGTCTTCCCTTAAAGACCTAGTTTCATTTTCGCTGTTACAACCAGAGTTTCATCGGAAACTCCTGTCTCTCATAAACTGAGGTGACCTAACGTTCATCACCAACGTCATCACCACAATTATTTTTCGACATCTGACAGTTTCAAGCAACTTTCTATTGCATAATTTGTTGCATCTTTGTGCTGGTAGGGTGGTGTGTGCTGCATTTTTTAATTTTTATATTTATTATTATTATTATTATTATTATTATTATTATTATTATTATTATTATTATTATTATTATTATTATTATTGTTGTTGTTGTTCAGTAGTTTTATTTTTATAACGTGCTTTCACTTCACTACCGAGCGCAGCTCTGTGCGCCTTGGGTATGTGCTGTGGTTTGCTGTGGTGCTCTTATGTTTACTGTATTGAAAGTGTTTTGCGTAGAATGTGTGCAGTACCCAGTAGTGCAATTTTCTGTATGTTATATATATTTGTAAGTCCTGGTGTTTTTGTTATTATTATTATTATTATTATTATTATTATTATTATTTCCTGCTGAGCTGTCAACATTTTTCTTCATGCTTTTGACAACTCTAAAATTCTGGATAATTACCGTTTAAAAGTAGATGACATATTTTATTTCATTTAGCTTAATATAATACGGGGCATTCTGAACAATCTGGAGTATATTTTTCACCAAAGTAATCGAGGAAGTTTAATTATTTCTGACATTTCGTTTTTCTCTTCAGATATTTGCAAACAATGCTGTCTACAAAAACAATAAAGAGAGTCACCCTCAAAACACAGTAAACGACAAAGACCCAACAAGCAAACATTTGCAACGTATGTCTCTACCACTCCACTGATGCTTTTTTTTTCTTCTTATACTAATGAAGTAATAATTGCAAGTAATGCTGACTGATGCATAGAAGAGTATCCTCTGCTGGTCGGAGTAATATCTACATGTCTGTAAGTACATTTTTTAACGGGCGTGGATGTGTGGAAAGAAGTTTGCATCCAAACCACATGATTTGGGGTTCAGTTCCACCGCGTGACACATTGGGTAAGTGTCTTCTACTATAGCCTCATGCCGACCAAAACGTTGTGAATACATTTGGTAGACGGAAACTGAAAGAAGCCTGTCGTATATAATATGTGTGTGTGTGTTTCTTTGTACCTGTGTATGTCTCCTACCAAGGCTTGACAACCACATGATTCTGGGTTCAGTTCCAGTGTGTGACTGTGTGGGACCTGGGGCAAGTGTCTTCTACTATAGCCACGGTCTGACGGTCAGACGAGAAGCTCGTGAGTGGATTTGGCAGACGGAAACTAAAAAAGCCCGTGGTGTGTGTATATGTATACGTGTGTGTGTGTGTGTGTGTGTGTGTACATATATAAATATATATATGTATGTATGTATGTATTACGTATGTATGTATGTATGTATGTATGTATCTATCTATCTATGTGTGTGTGTGTTTGTGCCGATGCTTGTTCCACCCACTACCGCTTTACAACCGGTGTGAGTGTGTTTACGTCACCGTAACTTAGCGGTGCAGCAAAAGGATAAGATAAAATAAGTACTAGGCTTTAAAAAATATATATATATCCTGATGTCGATTTGTTCGACAAAGACCCCTCGTGACGGTGCTCTAGCATGGCGGCAGTCAAATGACTGAAATAAATATAAAGGAATAAAAAAAAATACAATTGAGACATTGGCCATTAGCTGCTTCTTTACATTTTGATGATTTACAGCTTGTATGCACCCGAGAAAACCTGTATACATTATAATAAATATGTATACACAGACACATCTTAAATGTGCGTATTGCGTATAAGCACTACACGCATGCATATAATTTGCATATTTAACCCCAAATAGCTGCTTACATACACAAACGCTCCCTACATACACAGAACCAACACACGCACACACGCACACACACACACACACACACACACACACACAGCATCATCATCTTTGTATATCTATAGCTATGTGAGTGTGTGCGCGTGCATGTGTGTCTGAGCATGTAATAAGTACATACTTTTGTATTTTTATATCAAATGCGTTTATTATATATATATATATATATATATATGTGTGAGTGTATTTATACACATATACATATTATGCATACGCTATATATATATATATATATATATATATATATATATATATATATATATATATATATATATACATACCTACATATTATGCATATTTCGTATATATATATATATATATATATATATATATATATATATACATACCTACATATTATGCATATTTCGTATATATATATATATATATATATATATATATATATGTATGTATGTATGTATATATATATATATATATATATATATATATATATATATATAAATATATATATATATATATATATATATATATATATATATATATATATTATGCATACATTATATGTATGCATGTGTGTGTACGTACGTACGTACGTATGTTGTATGTATGTATACACAAACACACACACACGTATACAGAGAGGAAGAGAGACAGTGATAGACAGACAGCTGAATGAACCGTAAGTATATTGAAATTACATTACTAAGACTGTCACGCCCACATGGTCCCTAGGGGATTTTAGCCCTCAAATTAAGCTGGTTGTTTGTTTATATTTGTGTAGAGGTGGCTGCGTGTGGGTGCCTGTTTGTTTAAACTGTGTGCATGCAGACACAAATAAAATTTGAAAACGAATTAGAGGCTAGTAACGGGTACACGCACGCACGCACGCACACACACACACACACACACACACACACACACACACACACACACACACGTATGGCATGCATAAATATATATGTACATATATGAGTGTGTGTTCATATGTAGTGTGTGTATGCGTAATAGATATGTATGTGTGTGTGTATGTATATATGTGTATGTGCATACACACACACACCAATATATATATATATATATATATATATATATATATATACATGCCTATACATATGTACATGTATTATATCATATATACATATATATATGTATATGTGTGTATGTATGTCATGTATGTATGCGTATGCATGTGGTTTTCTGTATAATAACTCTAGTCTGTTTCAAGATGGAATAAGCATAAAGAATTCAATACAAAGTTGAGTAATTATATTGGTTTCAAATTTTGGCACAAGGCCGGCAATTTCGGGGAAGGAGGTTAAGACGACTACATCGACGCCATTGGTCAACTAGTATTTGTTTTATCGACCCCAAAAGGATGAAAGGCAAAGTCGACCCCGGAAGCTTTTGTACTCAGAACATAAAGACGGACGAAATGACACCAAGCACTGTCCGTCGGGCTAACGTTTTTGCCAGGTCGCGCCTTAAGTATTCTTTACAGTTTATTGAATCAGTGACGCTATTGTACGTTTCACCAGGCGAATGGCATCATAAAACCCTGGTACATTATGTGTCCAAGCCATCATTAAAGCTAAAACTATTTTCTCACAATAGTTGCGGAGTAGCCAATTAACACCATGCACATGATGATGCAATGAAAGGGAGATAAACAATTTGTATGGGGGATAATACAGTTGTGTATCCCAGCATGGTTATAGTACAATGATTGAAATAGGTAAAATAACAACAAAAGATTCTAATGTATACATCGTTGAGACGCCAGTTACTGCAGTATTTGTCCACAGATAGCATATCTCATGGATGAACTATGTTTAAAAACACAATGCTTATCAGAGCCAGGCGAAAAGTCGTCCCAGCAGTAGCTAACGAAAACAATAGGTGCATTTAGGCCTAGTTAGGCTTTATTGATGACATGCACTCACAGCTAACCATATACCTAAACGAGATTTATCGCCTCCGATATAGAAAAAAACATTCACTGGTATTACAAATAGCCACCTGGCTTAATATAAATCCAGTATACGCAATTCAAGCAGTATTAAATTAAACTACCCATCTATGTACCATACTTACCAAAGGCCTCTAGGAGAAATTGGGTTGACAGAAACTGTGGAGGCCAGTCGGATTGAGTGCAGCTGTAAATCAAAGCACCATCTATGTGAAATTGGATCATGTTAATTCTACTCGAGTGTGTGTATGTGTGTGTACGTGTGCGTGCGCCTGAGTGCGTGTGCGTGTGTATGAATTCAAAGGCTATGCGCAATACATATTTCAAATATGATTATAACAGGAAGCTTTTAAACTCATTTCTGCATCTCTAATATCTTTTATATTTTATCATTTTGTGCTTTTTAAAACGGCGAGCCGGCAGAATCGTTACAGCGCCGGGCAAAATACTTTGCAGTATTTCGTCCGTCTTTACATTCTGAGTTCAAAATCCGCAGAGGTTGACTTTGTCTGTCATCCTTTTGGGGATCGATAAAATAAGTACCAGTTGACCATTGGAGTCGATGTAATTGATTCGCCTCACTTCCCCGCAATTTCTGGCTTTGTGCCAAAATTTGAAATCATAATTTTGTGCTTTCTTCCTTTAACACATCGACCCAATTGCTTTGCAGCATTTCGTCCGTCTATGTTCTGGGTTCAAATTCCACGGAGAGATAGAGTAAAAAAAAGGAAAGAGAGAGAGGATTGCATGAGTATTTGATAATTCGGGTATAATGTAATTGCCATCCTACTTAGGTTTTATTAACTTCTCTCTCTCTCTCTCTATCTCTCTCTCTCTCTCTCTCTTTCTCTCTCTCTCTCTCTCTCTCTCTCTATCTATCTATCTTTCTCTCTTTTTCTCACATTCTATCTACCTACTAATATCTATCTCTCAATCTATCCTTGCCTTTCATACTTCCGGAGTTGATAAAATAAGTACCGTAGCAGTTGAGCACTGGGGTCAATGTAATCGATTTCGCCATGCCTGAAAATTGCTGGCCTTGCGCTAAAATTTGAAACCATTATTTTCATACTTTCTAGGGCGACGAACCGGCAAAATTGGTAGCACGTCGGTCAAAATACTTCATAGTATTTCTTCTGACTTATTACGTTCTGAGTTCAAATTCCGACAGCGCTGACTTTGCCTTTCATCCTCTCAAGGTCGATGAAATAATTACCAGTCGAGTACTGGGTTCGATGTAATTCACTTCCCCTTCCTCTCAAAATTGCTAACTTTTAGCTAAAATTAGGATTAATTACTTTATATTTCTCCCTTTAACCTCTTCTGATTCATTTTTAATAAAAAAGAAAAGTTAATAAAACTTAAGTAGGATGGCAATTACATTATACCCGAGTTATCAAATACTCATGCAATCCTCTCTCTCTCTCTCTTTCTTTTTTTTTTACTCTATCTCTCCTTTTCTTACTCTATCCTCCTCATCTTCTCTCTTTTCCTCGCTTTCTTTCTCTCTTACGGTTTTAATCCTTACTAATTAGAAATGGGTAAACTTTTATACGTATACAGAATCAATCAACTTAATTGCTTCATGGCGTCTCGCAACGTTTTTAGTTACACGCTTATGATTAAATTCACACTTGCAGTGAGCTTGCTTTAACATAGTCATCTGAATGTCTGGAAATAACAGCCAAGTAGCTTCGAACACCCGAATAATTAAAACAAAACAATAAATTAGGTAGTAGCTAGCTTACCAGCCATATGGTTTCGGGTTCAGTCCCACTGCGTGACATCTTGGGCAACTGTCTTCTACTATAGTCTCGGGCGGACCAAAGCCTTGTGAGTGGATTTGGTAGACGGAAACTGAAAGAAGCCCGTCGTGTCTATGTGTGTGTGTGTGTTTGTCCCCCGTAGCATTGCTTGACAACCGATGCTGGTGTGTTTATGTCCCCCGTCACTTAGCGGTTCGGCAAAAGAGACCGATAGAATAAGTATTAGGCTTACAAAGAATAAGTCGATGCTCCAGCATGGCCGCAGTCAAACGACTGAAACAAGTAAAAGAGTAAAAGAGTAAGATTGAAAATGCGGTACGCGGGATTTTCTGACTGGCACGTCTGACGAAAAGCAACTTTGAATTTATTTAGCAGTGCAGCCCGTTTGATAATGAGCCATATCTCATGCGGCCCACTTCTCGAAAAAAGTTGCCCATGCTTGATACAACCGAAATATACCGTGTCTCAAAATATGTGAGAGAAGGCTTTTGATATGACAACAGATCTCCTTCATTAGGAGAGACCTGGGGCTAAACAGCAAAAATAATAATAACAACAACAAAAACAACAATAATACTAGATGATAGATTCCAAATATCGATATAGATTTCTACAATCAAACTAAAAAGCAAACCGAAATTCGTTTAAGCAGGATCGATATAGTAATACGCTCGCTAGTCAGACTTCCATGTTCTCTCTACGAGTTTATAACTGAGCAAATATTTAAGATCAACTCTAAATAAATATTCTATCAAACATACAAACGCAGAGATTAAATTGTCACACGCCCACATACTCTGACATCTCTCTCTCCCTCTCTCTCTCTCTCTCTCTCTCTCTCTCTCTCTCTTTCTCTCTCTCTCTCTCTCTATCTATCTATCTATCTAACTCTATGTCTCTCTTTGTCTCTCTAGGGATTTTTCAAAGCTAGATTTCTTTCCTTGAATGCGTGTTGTGTGTGTATGAATGCATTCATGTCTTCCCTATCTGACCTCTCGTTCTCTTTCTCTCATTCACTCTCTCTCTCTCTCTCTCACCCTCTCCCTCTCTCTCCTTCTCCCTCTCTCCCCTTTGTGTATATATATATGTATGTATGTATGTATGTATATACATATATATATTATTAGACTGTTCTCTTAGTCATAGCACGGTGATTGCTATAAGTTTTAAGCTTATATATATATGCATATATATATATATATATATATATATATATATATATATATATATATATATATATATATATATATACACACACACACAGAGACATACATATATGGGTACAGGACGTCACGAACAGTAAACAATATGAAATACGAAAACAAATGAGTTAAATAAGCAAATAACGAGAGAAACAAGGACAAGTAATACAAAGAATGACCCTTCATCAGTTGTCGGTTATCTATCTATTCCTCATTTCGAGCAATCAACGACAATATGAGACAGTTGCTCCCATAAATACCAAAATAAAATTTTGGATTTATGGAGGGCCAAAGTTAGGAACAAAATCAGGACAATGGAAACCGAATGAAATCAGGACAGGGAAACCGAACGAAAACAAACATGGAGGGTCGTTAGACCTGAACGAGGGGAAAATAGTGAACGCTGAGAGAAATATTTTCTTTGAAAAAAAAAAGATAGAAGTTCCAGTCTTTAGAACGTCCGTGCAGGAAAGAAAGATGGTCACGTGAGAAAAGGAAATATGGACGATGGTCACGTGTGAGCAACGAGAAACAGAAAAAGAGAAAGAGGAGAAGATAGAGAGACAGACAGAAAACGGTGAAAGGGAGAAAAAGGGAATTAGAGAGGACAAGGGAGAAAACAGTATAGAGTAGAGTCACATCAAAATGGTTAAGATAAACTTACTTGGAAATGGATGCGTGGCGTTCAATTAATTAATAATATAAAAAATCTATATATGTGTATACATGTATATATATATGTAAGACGTAACATGGTCAGCTACCACGGAGGTTACGAAGCTGTAGTCAGTAGAAAAGACACAAAGGACATAGTAGGTATTCTGATTGCATCCACACGTCGGAATTCATTGAACAACGGCAGGACAAGGTAGAAGCTATTTGAATATTGGAACAGATTTACTTGTGTCATGATGATTCGCTCCGGCTAAATATCATGATGGCTGCTCAATGCTCTGCGAACACCGTAAAGATGTAAGACATAAAATAAAATTGTCATCATCCACGGAGATTTACGAAGCTGTGTCTAATAGAAAAGGATACAAAGGACACAGTAGGTGTTCTGATTGCGTCCACACGCCAGAATTCATTGAACAACGGCAGGACAAGGTGATAGAAGATCTGAGCAAGGGAATCCGGGCTTTGGCAAGAGTGATGGGTGTTCGAGACACCAACATGAAGCTAGCCCTGAATGAGGACCTTCGCTACCACTCTTACAAGAGGCACAAGGGACAAGTTCTGACAGCCAAGGAGTACCACTTGACGAAGGCAAAGAAGCTTCTGAAGAAGCTGAGTCATCCTGTTGAGCCGACGATGATCTATTTCTTCTCAGATAAAAAGAACTTCTGCTTGAACCTACTGCACAGCACCCAGAATAACAAGTGGCTTGCCTACAATCCATGTGATGTCTCACTTATCGTAAAAGCCAAGTTCTTCCAAATTGTGATGGTCATCGGGTTTGTCTGCAGTGAGGGTGATATCATGCTGCCCCAAATCTTTAAAAAGGTTCTTAAGCTCATTTCAGAGGCTTTGTGAAGCTGCTGGAAATTTTGGTCAAACCCTGGCTGGAGAGACCATACATGTGACAGCAGGATTCGGCTCCTTACCATACCTCCGGAAAGAGTCAGAAGTGGTTGCCAGAGAATTTCTATGACTTCAGCAACCCCAATTTCAGGCTTCCTAATTACTCCGATTGTATTCCATGGATTACTATGTGTGGGGTGCAGTTGAGAAAGACATCAACCGCTTTTCCTGCAATACCAAGGCCAAGCTGGTGGCCAAGATCAAGGAGATGTTCGAAGATCTTCCCATGGACACAGTTAGGAACCCATACGCCAGGTTCCAGAACCGTCTGCAGTCCGTGGTGGAAAGGGAGGTCAACTACTTTGTGTAAACTTATCCCCAGTCGTAATCTAGTTGATATTTTTTTATTTTTTTAAATACTGTTATTTTTGGATGGGGTATTGTATTTTCTTGCCCTTTTATGCAAACTGCCATATTTACCTGAAGCACACAATATTTATATAGAAATATTTATATCTTAGTGAACGTGGATGTATTGTAAAAATGCCGTAATACTGCGGTGTTCATCTTGTGTAAGCATCTTGTATAGATGTTAAGTGATTAAAATTACAGGTATATATATATTTGGCACAAGGCCAGCAATTTTGCGGGAGTGGTGAGTCAATTACACCGACCCCAGTGCTCAACTGGTACCTATTTTATCGACCGCGAAAAGATGAAAGACAAAGTCGACCTCGGCGGAATTTGAACTCATAACATAAAGACGGACAAAATGCCGCTAAGCATTTTACCCGGTATACTAACAATTCTGTCAGCTCGCCACCTTACACAACTATAAGATTACGTAGTATATTGGTTTAAGGCAGCCCTTGTTGAAAAATATTGAATGTTTCCTGCTCGTCATGAACACACAAACAATGGGTAAAGAACCCCTTCGGTCATGGATAACCATGGGATTGCACCCAGAAAGTTACCCTCCGAAGTATAGATCCGGGCAAGGTTGTTTATGGAAGACCCGCAGTCGCCTATGTACACCAGCCTCTCTACGCCATCGATGTTATCCAAGGGAAATGCAAAGGCCGATACAGTTTCGCACCAGTGTCGTCGTAATTCATTTCTACAGCTGAGTGAGCATTTTACCAGGTGTGTTAACAATTCTGCCAGCTCGCCATCTTACACAACTATAATATTACGCAGTATATGTATATATATATATGATATCTATTCTTCGATTTGAAGCAACCATTTTTAAAAATAAATAAATGACTGAAAAATGATGAGCTAACCTCAAGCAGATCCGAACTCACTAATCGACGCTTTCATGGGTCCTTGCGAATCTGACTGGCCAAAAGCTCACCTATCAATTTCAGTCAAATTTAGTTAAAATATACTTAAACTGTCTTGATACTACATAAATAATATTTTTATAAACAAACCCGAAAGATTTGTAGTTTTCACTATAATGCATAGTAGCTTTCTCTCCGTAACTCTCAAAGCCTCTCGAGTTTATTCTTTTACTCTTTTACTTGGTTCAGTCATTTGACTGCAGCCATGCTGGAGCACCGCCTTTAGTCGAGCAAATCGACCCCAGGACTTATTCTTTGTAAGCCTAGTACTTATTCTATCGGTCTCTTTTGCCGAACCGCTAGGTTACGGGGACATAAACACACCAGCATCGGTTGTCAAGCGATGTTGTGGGGACAAACACACACACTAACACACACACGTATATATACATATATACGACGGGCTTCTTTCAGTTTCCGTCTACCAAATCCACTCACAAGGCTTTGGTCGGCCCGAGGCTATAGTAGAAGACACTTGCCCAAGGTGTCACGCAATGGGACTGAACCCGGAACCATGTGGTTGGTAAGCAAGCTACTTACCACATAGCCATTATTTATGTAGTTATGTTATATATATATATATATACATATATATATATATATATATATATATATGGTGGGGCACAAGTATGGGGGGGCGGGTATCTTTTATCTTTATTTCTTTCAGCCATTGGACTGCGGCCATGCTGGAGCACCGCCTCGAAGTGTTCAGTCGAAAAAAATGACTCTAATACTTTTTTTTTAGAGTGATACTAATTCTTTCCTGTCGAACCACTGAACTACAACGACGTAATATGTGCGTGTGCGGGTGCGGGTGCGTGTGCGGGTGCGTGCGTGCGTGCGTGCGTGCGTGTGTGTGTGTGTGTGTGTGTGTGCGTGCGTGCGTGTGTAGGTGTGTGAGCGTGTGTGTATATGTGCGTGTGTGCGCGCGAGTGTATGTTGTATGTGTGTGTCTTTGTATGTTTCGTTTGTACCCCATAATCATTACTTGATGATTGGTTGGTTCGTTTACGCCCCGTGACATTGCGATTCAGCAAAAAGAGACCGATACAATAAATACCAGGATTTAAAAAATTAAGTATCGAGATCGATTCGTTCGACTAAAACACCTTCAAGTCGGTGCCCCAGCATGGCTGCAATTAAATGACTGAAACAAGTAAAAAAAAAGATAGACAGACAGATAGATAGATAGATAGATAGATAGATAGATAGATAGATAGATAGATAGATGAGCAATAATAACAGACTTCAGAGCGTGTTATAAGTGGGTATTTGTGTCGTTCATGCTATTTCTGATTCTGACATAAGTGGAATAAATGAGATAAATACAACGGGAAATGGAACCTTCAGTAGTTCATCTAGGAACTGAGCCACCTACTCGCTAGCACTCTTAACCCACCCTCACAGAGCCACACCAACCGGAAGCAGTTAAGCAAACAGTAGGTAACAACAACATCATTATAAGGTAACAGCTGCAGTAGATTCACCACTAGGAAATATGACAACCACAACCAACGGCAACAACAGATGCATTTCAACATCGTCAATATCGACCACAAACACTTAAGTAAACAGCAACAGCAGCCACAAATAACGACTTCCAGACTAATGACATCAACGACAACACCAGCAGCAACAGTAACAACAGCAACAATAAAGCAAACAACAGGAGCAACAACAACTGCTGACTCAGTACAAGATGCTGGTTCACCCAACGCTAGAGTACTGCTCGCATGTCTGGAACAGTGCGCTAACCACACACAGACACATAGGAACAGAGGCACATTATGTTTAGCAGCTAATGAACGGCCATCTGGTTGATATATAAGTATTTACTTGTCAATATTCTATAGCCATTTTTCTACGGTAAAACGCGACCCCCTCGATGTCTTTTTTTTGAGGATGTCATAATGTTCTCAGCTCCATTAGAATTTCTGATCACCCACTATTTTTCACGATAGCTGCCAACTTCTTATCTGGTTGTCATTTCTACTTTAGCTCACCTGATAAGAAGCACTAAGCAATACATCCAATCTTCCTTCAGAAAACTCTGTTATCCTAGGGCAGCAGTTCTTCTGCTAGGAGATAGCACCCTCTTGACATTAGATGCTCCCAAGCGGGTGGAAAATGTCAAGAAGGAAAAAAATGGGGGTACTAGATGTTTGGAAAGGGTGTGATTTTTCTTAGAAATTAGATATTTAAACGAAGTACAATATTTTTTGAAACATTTAAAAGAATTTTTTTTATCTAGTTTAGAATATAAATTGAACATTGTGTTATCATCGAGAAACCTTCCTGACTGTCAAACATCTCACTGAACAACATAGATTCGCCTCGGACACAAAAATTATTTACAATTTCCTCACAATCTTCACAGCACACATAAAAGATGCACATTTGTACAAAAGAAAGATACAGGAACAATAGTTAAAAAAAAGTCAATGCATGATGTATTCTTCACACACAGAAATATTTCTGATAACACGTTTGAACGTCATCTGAGAACGATAGTCGTTACAAATCAGTACAAAATGGACTCTGAAATATTTATAAAAGAGTCTTATGGAGTTTACTCACACAAACATCAGCAATTAATATTTACAAATATTCCCCAAAAAAAATGTATGACTTTACAGGAAACATGGCAATGACAATGATGGCAACGCTCTCCCTTCCCATGTCATAGTTCCTCACGGAATACATTTTAAAATAAACACATACACACACAAACCATTTTGCAAAAGTGACTAAAAAATGACTAAAAATTCTACAATACGACATTATTATTCTTAATACTAGAACTCCAAATATCGAATATTCCCAAAATACTCAATCCAGACAAGAATGTCCCTTTCACAATATGTGCAGTGAGGTCATATAACAACAAAAAGAATTGAATTCAATATACAGATATACCAAAATACGTTCATAAACTAACTATGAAACGATGCTACTCTGGAATGGCAGGCTTTCATGATAAAAACGACCAATACGAAAAACAAGATATATATATATATATATATATATATATATATATATAGATAGATAGATAGATAGATAGATAGATAGATAGCTAGTGAGAATTTACAAAAAAAAACAAAAGACGAAGACGGTTGTGTAAACAGCAAATATGTACTAGCTTAACGCTCGGGAAGTGAGAAAGTCTTTTACGTTTCGAGCCTACGCTTTTCGACAGAGAGGAACACAGAAATAAACAGGGAGAGAAAATAAAATGGGGAGAGAAAATAAAATGGGGAGAGAAAATAAAAATAAATATATATACATACAATACATATATGTGTGTGTATATATATATATATATATATATATATATATATATATATATACATACACACACACTGCCTTTGATCTTACTGTTTCTTCTTAACCGTAGTCATTAGAGAAGACCTCAATGCACTCAACACATTCTGGTTTTCGAATTAACGTTGACTTCAAAATAGGTAATGTAATATCTTCACAAGTTCACTTCCTTTTACATTTTCACCGATCCACTCCAACACGTAATAAACCTCATCAAATAACCTACAGCTCTGTTCCAGGTATCAATTTTTACTCAATTTATCACAAACATTTGGCAAAAATAATTCATCAACTTTCTTCAGAATATCTACCAATTATCAACAATACATACTCACATATCAGTGAAGGAAATAAAATCACTTTTATGAACTGAAGAACAAAAAAGAAAGAACACACTATGGAATGACTTTTCAGAATTCAAAGCTACAATCATTATCGAACATTCATTCGAAGAAATAAGTATCGATGCATCCAAAAATATTAACTCGCAAAGGAACATAAAAAATACAAACCCAGTCACACTCCAGACACACATCTTCAAATCACAACACATCTTCAAATCACAACCCATCTTCAAATCACAACACATCTTCAAATCACAACACATCTTCAAATCACTACACATCTTCAAATCACAACACATCTTCAAATCACAACACATCTTCAAATCACAACACATCTTCAAATCACTACACATCTTCAAATCACAACACATCTTCAAATCACAACACATTTTCAAATCACAACACATCTTCAAATCACTACACATCTTCAAATCACAACACATCTTCAAATCACAACACATCTTCAAATCACTACACATCTTCAAATCACAACACATCTTCAAATCACAACACATCTTCAAATCACAACACATCTTCAAATCACTACACATCTTCAAATCACAACACATCTTCAAATCACAACACATTTTCAAATCACAACACATCTTCAAATCACTACACATCTTCAAATCACTACACATCTTCAAATCACAACACATCTTCAAATCACTACACATCTTCAAATCACTACACATCTTCAAATCACTACACATCTTCAAATCACAACACATCTTCAAATCACAACACATCTTCAAATCACTACACATCTTCAAATCACAACACATCTTCAAATCACAACACATTTTCAAATCACAACACATCTTCAAATCACTACACATCTTCAAATCACAACACATCTTCAAATCACTACACATCTTCAAATCACTACACATCTTCAAATCACAACACATCTTCAAATCACAACCCATCTTCAAATCACAACACATCTTCAAATCACAACACATCTTCAAATCACAACCCATCTTCAAATCACTACACATCTTCAAATCACTACACATCTTCAAATCACAACCCATCTTCAAATCACAACACATCTTCAAATCACAACACATCTTCAAATCACAACACATCTTCAAATCACAACACATCTTCAAATCACAACACATTTTCAAATCACAACACATCTTCAAATCACAACACATCTTCAAATCACAACACATCTTCAAATCACAACACATCTTCAAATCACTACACATCTTCAAATCACAACACATCTTCAAATCACAACACATCTTCAAATCACAACACATCTTCAAATCACAACACATCTTCAAATCACAACACATCTTCAAATCACAACACATCTTCAAATCACAACACATCTTCAAATCACAACCCATCTTCAAATCACAACACATCTTCAAATCACAACACATCTTCAAATCACAACACATCTTCAAATCACAACACATCTTCAAATCACTACACATCTTCAAATCACAACACATCTTCAAATCACAACACATCTTCAAATCACTACACATCTTCAAATCACAACACATCTTCAAATCACTACACATCTTCAAATCACCACACATCTTCAAATCACAACACATCTTCAAATCACTACACATCTTCAAATCACAACACATCTTCAAATCACTACACATCTTCAAATCACAACCCATCTTCAAATCACAACACATCTTCAAATCACAACACATCTTCAAATCACAACCCATCTTCAAATCACAACACATCTTCAAATCACTACACATCTTCAAATCACAACACATCTTCAAATCACCAAAATACTCACAAACTTAACACAGAAATGAACGACGATTTCAACGACGGTAGTCTTCCACACGTTAACTAACCATTAACATCAGCGAAATTTTTTTGACTTTAACCCTAGCTCATACAAAAAAAAAACAAAAAAAAAAAAGCACCTGTTTCTTGTCGGAGAGCGCAAGATGATCTGCAATTTAGTAACCACACATTGTATCTGGCAGACAGGATGTGCAAATCTCACTGACTGCAGCAACACTAACATCTATTTCAGGCACACAAAAATACATGCACATCCCTCTGTGTAGATGTGTGTGTGTCTATGTGTGTACGTATGTGTGTGTGTGTGTGTGTGTGTGTGCGTGCGTTCATTCATATATACATAAATACATATACGCATATACATACAGACCTCACTACAATCAATAAGCGCAATCGACAAGCTGAAAGCATATTCCATATTAACACAGATTTCTTCAACTCCATCAAAGCAAAATATACAGGCATCTGCATCTAACGTCTGCTTGGTTTTTCTCTCCCTCACACACATACACACACACTCACATACTCATTCTCACTTACTCTCTCTATCTCTCATTCTATCTCTCTCTCACTCTCTCTTTTCCCTTGTATATGTGTGTGTGTTTCATATACCGTTACTGCTATGCGGCTTAATACTTTTTTTTCAACATGCTTCCATTGAAGGTTTTATCGATATGTCTTCATTTGTGGACACCCACTGCTTCTTAATTTTCTTTAAAAATTACTGGAATACTCGTATTAGTAATACTTTAATACCGTTTCAAGTGAGTTAGAATGCGACCGGTTAATGTTTTTTGCCTTTCACCACCATGTGGCAACAAAATAAGTACGATTCTTAAATCGACTTAATTGACGATACACTATCCGCCAAAAACAAAATGAAAAGTAGATTTGTAACCTACTGCCCATGTTAGAAATTAATAAATTGCTGCTGTAATTATTGTTGTATTCATCAGCATAATCACCCTCCACATCATCATCATGCCATAACTTAGCTACACGAGTTCGTGAATCTGCAACTACCATATGCCTCGATTCTGCGAAACCTGTTCTGTGAGAAGTCTGATATGCTAAGTTTTTATTTATATAATATAGCCAATTTATATAGAAATATAGCCAATTTATTGCACATAAATTTTAACAACAAAATCTGACATAGACCACCAACAAAATCCTACATAAACCACCAAGAATCATAAGGACCCTGATTGAGAACCATTGCTCTAGTGGTACCTATAGTGTAGCTAACTTATTTATTCGTCCTTCTGGCAGCCGGAAAATATGACCTGCTAGTCTTACCCTTCTTTCCACCAAAATCTCCTGCATGCTGCGCAGATTGGCTTTCTCAGGATCTGTAATTTTGTCCTGTTAAACCGAGTGACTTGTCAGAACTACCACATAAAACTATGTCGTTGAAATACTTACTGCATCTTCCTTAGTGTGTTAGTATTTTCGCTCGCCAGTGACATATCAAGTCGTAGTGCCTTTTCACTTCAGTGTATACATCTAAAACACACACACACATACAAACGTATACAAAAACACATACACACACACACACACACACACACACACACACCAAAAACAAGTAGCATATGTGTGGTTTGGTAAATATGTATGTCTAATTAAGTTTTGATAATATTTGAAATGGTTTAATTAGATGTGTAAACACATTTTACAGCATTCCAAAGAAAAAATAAGAGAAAAATACTACGTTTTAATGAGAGAGAAAAAAATACGGGAAACAAATTTCTAATGAATAAATTATTAAAATTATTAGTGGGAGGAGATTTAATAGAGCCCCGAGGAAATTCCCGGTAGTGTGTGTGTGTGTGTGTGTGTGTGTGTGTGTGTGTGTGTGTGTGTGTGTGTGTGTGTGTGTGTGTGTATGTATGTGTGTGTGTGTGTGTATGTGTGGGTGTGTGTGTGAATGCGTGTGTGTGTTCATACACGCGTAAATATAAGATATATATATATATATATATATATATATATATATGCTTACATATATACATGCATATATGCATACATGCATACATACTTATCATTATATGTCCATCGGCAGTGATGGAAATGGGTTTTAAAAACTATTAATACAGAGGGTCTGTGAGTCTGAGGATGGAGAAGAGGGGTTTAAGACCCATAAGCAACCTTTCCTCATGAGCTGGAAAGTTATAGGGCGTCTTCCCTCTGTTTACTTCCATTTCTATCACATATCGTTGATTTTAATGGAATTGAAAAGAAGTACTCAATACCACATTGTAGTGCTATACTTTATACAACCTATTTCTGTAACAAGAACAACTCGTTGAGATATAAAGACAAGCTGAAGAGTAAATTCTCAGCAGTCATAGCTTACAACATTTTTCAGCAAAGAAACTTGAAGCGAACAAAATGGAGAACGTCGTATCAAAAAGGTATTAGAGACTTTGTTTCAACCACCATTAACAGGATTAGGGGTGTGAGGCAAAAGAGAAACGCGGCTTCAAATATACCGTCTGCATTGATCTGTAATCCTCATACTTGCAACATTTGTGGGTTTCTTTGCAAATCGTGGGCGAATGTCACATTCGAGGTAAGCATTCTGACTAACAAAGCAGAGGTTGTCGGATCCACATACGTCGAAACCGACGGGAGAGTCCATCGTGTGTGTGTGTGTGTGTGTGTGTGTGTGTAATTCAAAATAGAACGTGGAAACGATTAACGAAGAAAGAACGAATGACAAAGAAATATGGAAATCACCAACCGCGGAAAGTCAGACTACAAGCACAGTTTCAGTGCTTATCTGGTTGCGCAGTCATATATGTATATATACGTACGTTTATATATGCATGTATATGCGTGTGTGGATATATATGTATGTATGTATGTATGTATGTATGTATGTATGTGTGTATGCATTATGCATGCGTGTATGTATGTATGTATGTATGTATGTGGAAATTATAAAAGACGCTGAAAGAGAAAGTCATGAAAATTCGAAATTGGAAAATGAAATAAAATTATCACAAAATAGTTAATAGTGACGGAATGTGGCGGTGTGACAATTAGGTGAAGTATCTAAAACGGAGTGGTACTTCAGTAAATGACATAATCGGATTTGCCTTCTAGAAAACTGATTCCATCATCTGGAGTGAAATCCCTGTCGGCAAGTAAATACAGCGCTAATTTGTTTCCTCTGAAATAAACTATATACAACATAGACGTTATACATAGATTGATAAATACACATAAAGAATCATAGATGCAAACATAAACTCACACACACATTCAATTACACAAACATGTGTATGTATGGATATGTATGTGTATGCATGTATATATATATATATATATATATATATATATATATATATATATATATATATATATATATATATATATATATATATATATCATCATAAATATACAGGGATTAGCATTGAGTTGCTTCTCCAACATACTGAAAATTTAGAAATAGCAGTCAAAGAACTACTGATTCTAAACTACAAATTTTTCTTTTGAGGTGGGGTGCCTGAACTCACTAGCCGATGAATTCGTGAGTGCCTTTTCTTCTCGTTGGTTTTTGGTGTCGCATGGCCAGAAATTACCGTGAATTTTTTTAGAGACACTTTCAAATTTATCAGAATATTGGGCTGAAGTGTCGGAATAGATTAATATCTTAACCGCGAAACGTTCGTATCCAATTAACTAAAGGCAGGTTTGTTTTTGCTTTTCACTCTGGTTTTTGTTCTATGTGTGCCATAAATATCGCCATCCATTTAGAGAAAAATTTGTAGTTTAGAATCAGTAGTTCTTTGACTGCTATTTCTAAATTTTCAGTATGTTGGAGAAGCAACTCAATGCTAATCCCTGTATATTTATGATGATAAATGATTTTACCGATAAAGGTTTTTTTCATACTGAACTACTTGGCAAAATTGTTAATTATTAATTCTATTACTAATTGACGATTCCCTGCCCTTATTCTTGTATATATATATATATATATATATATATATATATATATATATATATATATATATATATATATATATATATATATGCATAATTTGTGTGTGTGTGTGTGTTGTATGTTTTATATATATATGTGTGTGTGTGCGCGGATGTGTGTACGTATATATATATATATATATATATAAAGTGTAGTATATTGCCACTTAAGTGTGGCTGACCCCTAGGGGTGGATGTTACTGTTGCTTTTAGCCCCAGGAGGACATCTCCTCCAGCTGGCTTATCGACACACGACTGTGTCCTGTTTGCCAAGGGAGTTATCCCTCTCACCTCGACCAGCAGCACAAACGTATCCGGATTTCAGGGTTATTTCCCTTCGTCGGCGTTCGACAGCTGATGACCTTGGTGAGAGAGACGAAAACCTGGCAAACCTTATATCTTCTTTTCCAGTGACATTCTTCACTGATATTGAAAAGGTGAAAACAAGCAATGTTAATTCTCTGAATGAAGTATTAACAGTAACTGCACGATAAAGTGTAGTATATTGCCACTTAAGTGTGGCTGACCCCTAGGGGTGGATGTTACTGTTGCTTTTAGCCCCAGGAGGACATCTCCTCCAGCTGGCTTATCGACACACGACTGTGTCCTGTTTGCCAAGGGACATTGCTTGTTTTCACCTTTTCAATATCAGTGAAGAATGTCACTGGAAAAGAAGATATAAGGTTTGCCAGGTTTTCGTCTCTCTCACCAAGGTCATCAGCTGTCGAACGCCGACGAAGGGAAATAACCCTGAAATCCGGATACGTTTGTGCTGCTGGTCGAGGTGAGAGGGATAACTCCCTTGGCAAACAGGACACAGTCGTGTGTCGATAAGCCAGCTGGAGGAGATGTCCTCCTGGGGCTAAAAGCAACAGTAACATCCACCCCTAGGGGTCAGCCACACTTAAGTGGCAATATACTACACTTTATCGTGCAGTTACTGTTAATACTTCATTCAGAGAATTAACATTGCTTATATATATATATATATATACATACATACGCACGTATGAATTTAACTTGATTTCGCTCTACAGGACGCTCACTTTTCCAGCTGTCATCTGAACCTCACTGCACTTACGGCTTCTTCCAAAAGTATCTCTCTACCCAGCGGAGACGAACAGAACTTCTTCCCCTGATCCATGCAGCCAAAGCACCAAACGAGTGCAGTTCTCTCTACGCCAGCCATTTCGTAACTATTTTCATTTTTGACTTGTTCAGTACTTGCTGCCCTCTGCTACGGACATATTCTTTCATACTTCTGCATTGTACATGATTATTTTCTGCATGTATTTTCAGTTCAGGAATCAAACCTCTGAATACAGACGCAACCCCCCCCCCACTACACACACACACATATCAAAGTAAAATATGCATCATATGTGTATGTCTATATGTATATACATACATATATATATATATATATATATATGTGTGTGTGTGTGTCTGTGTGTGTGTGTGTGTGTGAGTATGTGTGTGTAGTATATATATATATATATATATATACGTATGTATACACACGTACACACACACATATATATATGTGTGTGTGTGTCGTTTATATATGTTATATATGTACACAGATATATACATAACACATGTATTCATTGATATATATACATACGTTTATATATGTAGATGTCTATATATGTGTGTCTATATGTGTGTTTGTGTGTTTGCGTACATACATGCATACCTACCTACCTACCTACCTACATACATACATACATACATACATACATACATACATGCATGCATGCATAGTATTCTTCCTAGCAGCAAGAATGTAGTTTTGAACAAAGAAACAAAGCTTTGGATAACAATAATTATAACTGGTATACGTTGAACTTTAGAAAAGTCTTACATATTTTTACTGTTCCACTTACATATTGTATTTGTATGCGTGTTAGCCGATCCTGAAATCTTAGCTTTTCAAGATTGTTACTTAGATAATTAAGAACATAATCAAGCGCACTAATAATTAATGTTGTAAATGTAAATTTATAATCTGGGTAAAGGAGCTTCATACTTCGAAGTAGTTATATTTAATTTTTCTCCTCGCTGATTTGGAAAAAGACGTTCACATCTGTTTGGGGGTTAATCTCTATGACTGTACATGAATTATCTTTATATCCCATATAACTATGTCGGGTCTGTTATGTTTGTACCTGGTAGATTTGATGGGAATGAACCACTAGTATTCCTGATTATGGTATGTATGCATTCTATGATAGCTATAGTGCTTATATTTATCCCAGAGCAATCCTTTCTACAGATGGCATTGAATAGTGTAGGTACTGTAGGTATTGTATTTATGTATGTATGTATGTTTTATGTATTAAAGTGGCGAAATGGTAGAATCATTAGAGTGTAGAATACCTCACGGTATTTGTTTCGACCCTATGCACTCTAACTTCAAATCCTGTCCATGTCATATATGCGTTTCATTCTCTTACGACTACTTTCTAAAAAGACATGCCTTGGAGGATCGTTACAGTTACGTTATTGCTCGACTGGTCGGGCACCGCAACTAAGTTGGACTTTGTATTTTCAACAGTGTTGCCTGCCCTTCGTAGTAGCAATCACTATACAGAGTTGATGCAATATACATTAATGTCGTACCAACACGAGGAAAGCAATCGTTTCTTCAGGAACACTAAAGAAACATCAACTCAAAGTGGTCTCCGTTTGTTGACTTGCAAGAGAAGCCGATTTGTCACATGCAAGACTAAAGGCTCCGCTTCATTGTTAGCCGTTCATTCAAACCAAGCGTGACTCGAAAGGTGAACAGAACTGACAGGTGTGACAGAGATAATACTAGGGCGAGAAGGTGAAAGAAGGGAAACTATGTGTATGGGTATGGTGGGAGAAGCAAAGTAATAGGGATAAGATGATGTTATGGCGAGGAAGTGATTGAAGAGAGATAGTGAAATATACACACAGACATATATATACATGTGTGTGTGTGTGTGAGGACACATGGCCAAGTGGTTAGTGCTTTGGACTCACGATCACGTGGTCGTGCTTTCAATTTCTACCCAGATGGTGCATTGTGTTCTTGAGCAAAACGCTTCATCTCACGTTGCTCTGCGATCACTTCGACACCTGACGCGTGGCACACCGTGCACCTGTTCAGGCAACGCCGATTTGCTGGAGTGAATGAGATAATATGGGGCACGAACATTTGACCACTATAAACAAATCACTTGTGCAGGTCGTTCGGCAACAGCTTGAAGCTCATACGCCATCTTTGACGAGAGAGTCCATCGTGTGTGTGTGTGTGTGTGTGTGTGTGTGTGTGTGTGTGTGTGTGTGTGTGTGTGTGTGTCTGTGTCTGTGTCTGTGTGTTTGTGTGTGTGTGTGTGTGTGTCTGTCTGTCTGTCTGTCTGTGTGTGTGTCTGTGTGTCTGTGTGTCTGTGTATCTGTGTGTCTGTGTATGAGCGTGTGTGCGTGCGTGTGTGTGCCTGTGTGTTTGAGTATGTATGTGTATTGTATTTGTGTATGAGAATGTAACGTATTAAACTTTTTAAATATTTTTGCGTGTGGGAGTATATTTCAGTAGTGTAATATTTGGATTTGTTTGCATGAATGTATGTTTGTGTATATATAAATGTATGCTTACTACCGTGGTTATTAGGTTGCACTTGTAAGTGTATGATAAATAAAATCCTCACCTTACCAAAACGAACACCTTATGTATCCGACAAAGCAAAGGGAATGATGTTTATCTCTATACATCTCTGCAAAAGATATATATACGACGGACTTCTTTCAGTTTCCGTCTCCCAAATCCACTCACAAGGCTTTGGTCGACCCGAGGATATAGTAGAAGATACCTGCCCAAGGTACCACGCAGTGGGACTGAACCCGGAACCATGTGGTTGGGAAGGAAGCTTCTTAACACACAGCCACAGCTTAAACCCTTCAAGGCAGTGCCCCAGCACGGCCGCGGTCTAGTGACTGAATCAAAATATAAGATAAAAGACAGATACATACATACATGTATACATTCATGCATGCGTGCATGCATTCATACATACATACATACACACGTACATACATGCATACATACATACATACATACATACATACATACGTACGTACATACACACACATACCTACATACATACAGACAGGCACATACATACATACATACATACATGCATACATACATACATACATACATACATACATACATACATACGTACGTACATACACACACATACCTACATACATACAGACAGGCACATACATACATACATACATACATACATACATACATACATACATACATACGTATGTACGTACATACACACACATACCTACATACATACAGACAGGCACATACATACATACATACATACATACATACGTACGTACACACACATACCTACATACATACAGACAGGCACATACATACATACATACATACATGCATACATACATACATACATACATACATACATACATACATACATACATACGTACGTACACACACATACCTACATACATACAGACAGGCACATACATACATACATACATACATACATACATACATACATACATACATACATACGTACGTACATACACACACATACCTACATACATACAGACAGGCACATACATACATACATACATACATACATACATACATACATACATACGTACGTACATACACACACATACCTACATACATACAGACAGGCACATACATACATACATACATACATACATACATACATACATACATACATACATACGTACGTACATACACACACATACCTACATACATACAGACATGCACATACATACATACATACATACATACATACATACATACATATGTGTATGTATTATAGATATACGCAGACACTTACACATACGCACAAGCACACGTTCTGTCCTGCATACTTTGGTAGAATATGTATTTTTAACATTTCTGAAAATATCAAAACAGTTTGAAACGTATACATACGTTTATAAAACGTTTGATGTTAAAACTATGGCTGTAACCTCTTAGTGATTGTATCATTGCCAATTATAAGTGCATTGTGTTTGTATATCATTGTATGAGGTCAAATATGTGAGTGTTTATATATGCCTATGTGTATGTGTGCATGTGCGTGTGTCTGTCTGTGTACGCGTGTGTTTATGGTTTGACGATAACACAGCGCTGGTGCCAATGAGAGTACTTACACTTGCTGGTTCGACCTTTTAGAAATGGAAGACAAATCTCCCTGAAAATCACACCGCAGCTCTCTTAAATAACGTTTCACACGTTCGATATATATTGCTCTGTATCAATGAATTTTCGATTTATTTTTCAGAGATTGGTCGATAACCTCCCTCTCGGATTTTTTTGCACCTTTGGATCCAATATTTTATTCTTTGTCCAGCGCTTCAGTAAACGCGGCAGATTAGCTAACAGGGTTGCCAATGCGAAGTACCTTGACCTGCTAGAAATAGCAACCAAATCTTCAAGTCACAAAACGCAAGCATGACTGCGCGGTTAACAAGCTAGCTTTAAAACAAGGCAGTGTAGGACACTGAGCGGTACCATGAACACGTGCCTTCTACTATAGCCCCGAATCGATCATTGCTTTGTGAATGACTGATAAACGGAAACTGTGTGGAAGTTCTCGCGTGTATATATAACTCTTCGAAACGCTTAGTTTTAGAATGGAGGCAACTGATGAAGGAAATGATCTCTATGTGGCCTGCGTGTTTTCTGTGCTCTCTTTATGTTCTGTTTCTCATTTTATCCACGTTTTTTTGTGATGTCCTGTACCCAGATATGCATCTATATATACACGTGGATGTAGGTATGTACATACATGTACGTATATATGCATATACTCACATATTATTTGTATTATATATATATATATATATATATATATATATATATATATATATATATAGCGAGAGAGAGACAACACAACACGGAAACTGAAAGAAGTCCGTCATATATATATATATATATATATATATGTGTGTGTGTGTGTGTGTGTGAGTGTGTGTGTGTGTGTGTGTGTGTGTGTGTGTGTGTGTGTGTGTGTGTGTGTGTGTGTATGTATGTATGTATGCATGCATATATGAAGAGAGAAAGAGAGAGGATAGAAAGAAAGAAAGAAAGAAAAACAGTGACAGCAAGGAATAAGTTAGATAAATACAATTAGGCTTCATAGATATAGATATATACAGGAAGCATAAGAAATACCGAATTAAAACCAAAATATGCATATATGGAAATTATAAAATACCTAATCTCACTTGTCTCAGGAAGCCAAGAGGTATGTAACAATCATAACTTGCAGGTGATTTATGCATGAAGTCATAGGTTTGCAACGAGGTTATTTACAATAAGTCTGACCTCCCTTTGAAGAAAAGGTTAGCAAATGCGAGAAGTTGGAATTTAAGTTCAAATTCATTTGAGCGCTCGCATGTGTTTCGTATACTGGACTTTCTTAACTCTCATCTACAGGCTATATATATATATATTATTATGATTGACCGTTGACTGAACACTATTCAATTTTTTTTCTCCGTGTTTTTCTCCTTGTCTCCGTATTCTTTCTGTTGAAGAGCGTAGCTCGAAACGTCAAAGACTTTCCGTATTCCCGAGCGTCATACTAATATATCCTTTTGTTATTTACACCACCTGTCCTCGTCTGTTGTTATTATTTGTATATTCTCCCATATATATATATATATATATATATATATATATATATATATATATATATATATATATGCGTGTGTGTCTGTATGTATGTATGCATAGATACATATGTGTATATATATATATATATATATATATATATATATATATATATATATATATATATATATATACTTATACATATACATATACATATGTGTACATAAAAATATATGTGTATATGCGTATGTGCGTGATGCATGCGTGTGCGTCTTTGTGTTATGTTTGCCTCTCTCTCGCTACTTGATAACCGGTGTTGCTTTGTTTATGACCCCCGTCCTTTAGCGGTTCGGCAAGTAAGACCGATGAAATAAATACTGAAACCCTTCAAGGCGGTACTTCAGCATGACAGCAGTCTAAAAAAAGATTACGTCGTACCCAACCATCTAAGAATAAAAATTTGAAAACAAAAAACCGACACGTTGGAAAATGAGGGCATACGTTTCCTACATATAAGAATCAGGTGGGATGGTCATAACTGGAATGCCTTTCAACACAGGTAGGCTCGGCTTAAGCTGACTGGACTAAACTGCAACAATAATAACGACTGTAGACTCACTAAAAGTTTGTTAATGATTCATTAAAATAGAATTAAGCAACGACAGTGTATGGAAGCATTTTGAGAAATCTGTTAGAATTTTGGTTCGTTTTCTTAGAGATCGAGTAGACTTGAGGCTTCCTGCTGCGTTTTGGAAATGAAAAATTATGCTTGAGTATTGCAAAGTATATCAAGTGCAAACGGAATTCGAAATTCACCGAAACTTGACATTTGTCTGGGTTACATTCCACTCGCCAAATTTCCTCTCTCTGATATATATATATATATATATATATATATATATATATATATATATATATACAAATATATGTTTTTACAGATACATATTTACTCACACACACGCACATATATACATACATACATACATACATACATATACAAGCACTTTGGAATAAGACATACGTGCTCCACATGGTACATCATAAATAACATTAGTGGGGTATTTTTCGCCAAAAGTACTCAACAAATATTTGTATCAATTATGAATTACTTGGTACTACGACCTAAGTTTATCTACAATAAATGGAAGAGCCAACCTCTGATACATGATCTAAGAAAATGTGCGAGACGTTCTTGTTTCGTAGAAATTCTTCCTCTACAGAAGAATATCTTTCATTAGAGATGTAAAAGACAGATTTTCCCTGTAACCAGTAGTCACGTGGAATTGAATAGAAATTGACAAATGTGCTGCAAAAACAAATATTTTTATACTCAACAGAAAGAAACTGGCTCCTGAGAAAAAACTAGTCCAACGTGCTCAACATGAGTCCTCCACAGAGCATTTCATACTTAGTCTTAGTAAGACATCTTTCAACAAGAATGCTCAATAAATATTCGTGTAAATATATTTATTTACTTGAGACTATAACATACGTCTATAGAAAAAAAAAAAATGAGCGGAAAATATTAACTTCTGACACACTTTATATTGAAAATATATATAGTAAGAACAGAAATAAATTTATTTCTCAAACCCGTGATAATGCTATAAATAGTGTGATCAGGATAAATTATCCATTTATTGCAGAAAAATACGCTACTGGCCAGCCATGAGACTCGAACTCACATCTCTGTGATTACGCGTCAAGTGTTTTACCATCAAACTAAACTGCCCAGCAACATATTCTGCTGCAATTTTAGAACTTATAAATTTAGCTTCATAAGACGCTAACGTTAAATATATATGCTTATATGAATGCATGTATGTATATTTTCTATTTTCAATTATTTGAATTCTTCCTGTAAAGGAGTTGGTTTCTAACAGAGATACAAAGCTCCATTTGAACATGAGAAAAGTCTTGCTTATTTTTACTGTTCCACTTAGAAATTTTATTTGCAATGTGCATGTTAGCTACTTGATTTCTTTATCTGGAAACTTTAACTTTTCCAGTTTGTCACTTTGGGATTTAGTAACAAAACCAATTGCACCAATTATTATAGGTATAAAAGTGAATTTATAATCTGAATATAAAAACTGAAGGTTTCGAAGCAGTTGTCCATTGTTATCCTTTTTCTATTTTCCAAAGAAATATTCACGTCAATAGGGCAGTTACATTTTTTCTTGTCTCTCCCAAACAACTATATCTGGCCTGTTATGTTTACACTTGATATAAGTTTTGATAGAAATGTTCCACCAGTATTCCCTATGCTGGTGCTTGTGTATGCAGTCAATAATAGCGGGATTGTCTTTTATATGAGCGCTTTAAAGTGCATTCAAACCGACGGTATAGCGGGTATACGATTAGTGATTGTAGTCAGAAAAGAGATATACTGCTGATTTATTGCCAACAAACTACTTAATAACAAAGTAACCAATGGTATTCCAGCGAAGATGGAATTATGAGTTCCGATACATTTTCGTTCATCTTTTCAAGGGCGTTTTCTTTTATTCTTTTCTTTTACTTGTTTTAGTCATTGAACTACGGTCATGCTGGGGCACGTCCTTGAAAGGTGGTGACTATAGTTAAGCATTGTATCGTAGGTCAAACTGGATCGATTTGTAATGGACTGCATTACACTCTTGACTATCCTTTTATGTTTTAAAGCATGTTACCTGTCCTTCATCTTTCTGAAAACTTTGGGATAAGATTGCAAAAAAATCTTAGCTCCTACTTTTAGTAGATCGAGCATTCACATAGTCTTTCAAGTTAGCTCATACTTTTATTGAGTTTTTTTTTTTAAGATGCAAACCACGGAAAGAGCTAAAGAAATCAATTCCTTTGACAAGATACATAATTTCCAAAATTTAAGGCATACTAGAATACTGTGATGTATTTTGTTATTTGTCCAATAGTATTAGTCATTTATAACGTTTCCATCGTCTTCTAAAACAATTTAGTTCTGTTGCCAAAGTAGAATATAAGCTAAAATAAATAAAAATTTATCTTTCATTATATAATTGTTAACGTGTTATTCTTACGAAATGAGCATGGTACTGTTAGTGGAGTTTTTTTCTGATAGCTGCTAGTAGAAGTGAAATTATGAATGTGCAAGTGTGCGTGTGTATGTATTTGTGTTTCTGTGTATAGTATATATATATTACATTATAATATTATAACTCGTACATAACCTTATCATTTCGCATTTGTCTTGCTTGATGATGAATATATGTGCAATTCCAGCACCTTTTACTTCTTTGGAGTAGAGTGCACATATATTTTGAAACATATGTAGGAATTAAAGGAATTTTTGTTTATATGCGTTTTGCTCCATTTATTATCACACAGATATCATTATTCATATATTACATTATATATATATATATATATATATTACATACATTACATTATATATTATATTAGAATATATTATATAATATAACATTATATTATATATAGTTTATTTGTAGGTTAACAAGGCACCCAGTACGCTCATGTCAAGAGATTTTCCTAATTGTTCATGCGTGTTACATGAAACCGTTGGTTGCCTTGTTAATCCACAAATAAAGAATATTTATCCCACTAATACAGTGCAGAGCACTCATTCTCTATATATTCGGTATTACTGTATGTATGTGTGTGTGTGTGTGTGAGAGAGAGAGAGAGAGAGAGAGAGAGAGAGAGAGAGAGAGAGAGAGAGAGAGAGCGTGTGTCTGTGCCTGTGAGTGTGTGTGATGTGTGTGTATGCGTGTGTCTATGTGTGATGGCGTGTATTCATATGCATATATGCATATTATATTGTATACATTATATTGTATAATAATATATTATTATATTATATTATATTATATTATATTATATTATGTTGTTATATTATATCATATTATGTCGTATTATATCATATTATATATATCATTTAAATT
>NC_142929.1:34887606-34895106 GCF_046866305.1 Octopus bimaculoides | reverse complement strand
ATTACATTGACCCCAGTACACAACTGGTACTTAATTTGTCGACCCCGAAAGGATGAAAAGCAAAGTTGACCTCGGCGGAATTTGAACTCAGAACGTAAAGACAGACGAAATACCGCTAAGCATTTCGCCCGGGGTGCTAACGTTTCTGCCAGCTCGCCACCTTAAAATTACCCAATAATAAGAGCTGACTGAGGACATTGAAGTTCGAGACTGCTACTATTTGGTCCGATGATATACATTTTCTGCCAGTCCATGGGGTTTTAGCGTGTGAAATATATTGTATTTCTCTCCAAGCCAGAAAGAAGGTACTCTTTTACTGAAATTTATTCAATAAATTTGGTGGTCATACATGTAGGTAGGTATAACGACAGGGAGAATATACTTATCGTTATACGTACCTACATACCTGTATAGATCTCCATTCATGTATACTTATGTGAATATAAACAAATAATCACACGCTCAAACAGACATACAAACACATATACATATATACGCATGTACTCGTACAACATACGTGTATGAGTGTCATGTGTTTTATGGTTATGCATATATACACATACATAAGCGTATGTGTGTACATATACGTGCGTGTGTTTGTATGTGTGCGTGTGTGCCTCTGTGTGTGTGTGTGTGTGTGTGTGTGTGTGTGTGTGTGTGTGTGTGTGTTTGAGGGTGAATGTGTATGAATACGTCTGGGCGCGTGCTTTGCAACGCCTTCTGAAATTCCTCTGCAACAGATGGTTGTTGGTGAGGTAATACTGCTAAATAAAAGACATCAATGTGTGTATGTAAAGGATAGACACGTAGAGAGAGAGGGGGAGGGGGGAGAGAGAGAGAGAAAGAGGGAGAGAGAGATTGAAGGAGTACAAGGAGAAAGAAAAGAAGCAACGTATAGAAATAAAGGTTAGGATGATAGCAATAAAAAAGAATTCGCCGCATGTTAGGGAGAACAGATCTTAAAGGTGTTGGCTTTGTTCCGAATATCACTGGAAGTATAAAGTCTAAATGTTTCCTAAATCAATGTCCGCCTTACTAGGAGATAGGAAATCAGTTTTCATTATAAAAGACAGCTATGATTATTAATTTTGTTTACGTTGAATGTCATGTGTATCCCATCCCGTTTACACACACACACACACACACATATATATATATATATATATTGGGTTGTCCGGAAAGTTCATGCCGATTTTAAAGGAAAGAAAAACGTTAATAAATACTTGCCATTACATTTTTAATCAACCAAATATGAACCATTTTGTTGCACAATGCGTCTCCATCTTTCCATTAACTTGAAAATACCCTCTTCCCAGAATTGAGGTGGTTTCATGGCAAATAACTCGAAAGGTAAGCTACTGTAAATCAGCACGAACTTTCCGGGCCACCCAATATATATCTATATATATCTATATATATATATATATATATATATATATATATATATATATATATATATATATATAGTCATCCCATAAATAATGCGGCTTTTTAATACTTCCTTTATTTTTCAAAATTAAGAAGAACAAAGTTATTTTTTAATCTAAAATATATTCTCCTTCATTTTCTACAATTCTTTTCCATCTATCTGGTAGACTTGCAAAGTCCCTCTTCCAAAATTCACTTGTCCGTGACGAAAAATATTCCTCCAGTACTGTTCTCACCTCGTCTACAGAATTCATATTTTTTCCGTCCAAATGATTTTCAAGACTGCGGAATATATAATAATCAGATGGGGCAATGTCTGGCGAATATGGTGGCTGGGGCATCGTTTCCCATTCAAACTGCTCTAGCTTTTCGAATGTCATCCTCGTTGTATGTGGCCGAGCATTATCCTGATGGATGAACACCTTTCGTCTTGAAACCAAAGATGGTCGTTTTTCTTCTAGCGTTGACTTAAGCCGCTCAAGCTCCATGCAGTTAGATCTCCTTTGTTATCGTTTGGTTTGGGTTTAAAAGTTCAAAGTGGACTAAACCTTTCATATCCCACCAAAGAGATAACAGCACCTTACATGTGTGAAGACCCCTTTAGCCTGGGGTGACGGTGTTTCTCTTTTCCATACCCACTGTCTTCGGTGCTTGACATTTTTATAGAGAACCCATTTCTCGTCACCAGTCACTATTCAGTCCAAAAACGGTTCATTCGTGAGACGTGACAGCAAAGAAGAGCAAACATTAACTCTCTGCACGCGATTTGACTCGGAAAGTTTGTGAGGAACCCATTGACCCAATTTTCTGGCTTTTCCTATGGCACACAAGTGTCGATGAATGGTTGAGTGACCAAATTCAAGCTTATCTGCCAGTTCCTCAACAGTTACGATGGGATTTTGTTCCACCAGGGTTTGCAGGACGTCCTCGTCGAGCTCTACAGATCTTCCATGATGAGGCTCATCTTCTAGGTTGTAGATCCCGGCTCGGAATTTCTGAAACCACCGTTGACACTGGCTTACGCTTATTGTCCGATCCCCATATACTGCATTAATATTCCTCACACTTTCCGTTGTGTTGTTGACTCTATTGAACTCATGAAGTAAAATATGCCGATTATGCTCCTTTACCATTTCCATTATAGCTTTGAAAAAAATAACTGTTAAAAATCAAACTGCACTCTTCAAAACTTGCACTAAGAATAAGGATAAGGTAACATTACTATCTGCTTTTATAGCAAGTTGATGCAGGTAGTTTATCCTGTCCCCATCCGACTTGAAAAAACCGCATTATTTATGGAACGACCCAATATATATATATATACATATATATATATATATATATATATATATATATATATATATATATATATATATAATTTTTCTCTTGTTTCAGTGGTTGGACAGCGGCCATGCTAGGGCAACGCCTCTAATGTTTTAGACGAATAAATTGGGCGCGTGTACTAATTTTTTTATGGCACTTATTCCATCATCTTCTTTCGTCGAATAATACGGAAATATAAACAAACCAACACCAGTTATCATGCGGTGATGGGGGACAAACAATGCAAATACCTACACACACTCAACACACACACACTCAACACACACACACTCAACACATACACACTCAACACACACACACTCAACACACACACACTCAACACACACACACACTCAACACACACACACTCAACACACACACACTCAACACACACACACTCAACACACACACACTCAACACACACACACACACACACACATACGGGGTTTGGTTGAAAAGTGCATAGGCTGACCAAGATACTTTCATGGAATGTGACCAAATGAGGTTTATTTTCAACATAGTCCACCTTGCAGTCCACACACTTCTTCCATTGGTGTTGTAGTGCTTGGATCCCATTGGTGAAGAAGCTTTCATAGTGTTCGTTAATCTCCTAATTAAATTACTCGTCTATGTGCTCTTTCTTACCCTTGTCAGAAGCTTCATGTCAGATTATCTTTTCTTAGCATGTACAGATGGTGGCTCTTCTGACTCACATCAAATTAACTTTTGTGCGTCCCAAGACTTAACAGCATCACACACACTTTTCACATTGTACATTAAGGACTTACTTGCTGCTGACACCTCTAACAATATTCACACCTATAAAGATAATACTGCTCTTCACACTTCGCTCCTTCCTAATACTCCACACACAGACTCATTCACATATTACCCAGAGACTTCGCTTCAATCTTAAAGTGCTTCTATGGACAGAAATGGCGAAAACATTTGCTTGTAAAAGTAGCTACAAATACTGTTGCTACAAATACTGGATTTCACAATTCCGGACGATCTCTCCTGACATTCTCAGATGCATGAAATTTCAAAAATTGTAACCCAAGGACTGGTTTCTCACTGCATAAAAAAAAAACTCAATTGAGAATCACAATGAAATCTCCAGCATTGAAATATCTTTTAATTCACACCTATGGGTCAAATTTAATGCTACAATATTGAATAATGTACAGCTAGATTTGGAAAAGACATGGTAACATTCTCAACATAGGGGCAAGCGTGACTGTGTGGTAAGAAACTTGCTTCCCAACCACATGGTTCAGGGTTCAGTTCCACTGCGTGGCAACTGGGGCAAGTTTCTTCTACTATAGCCTGTTCGACCAAAGCCTTTTCAGTGGATTTGATAGACGGAAATTGAAATAAGCCAGTCATACATACATACATATATATATATATATATATATATATATATATATATATATATATATATAATTAAAATAAGCAACAGGATATCAAGTAGTAATGCAGTACGACCGTTTCAAGTGGCTCCATTTAATTGAACAAATCAATCATTACATCAATTTAAATGTAGTGCTATCTTCAGTTGCGCAACATATAGAATTTTTTAACAAGTAGGACACATTAATATAATTTTTTGTTAAATATATTAACAGAGTAAGAAGATGGAAGAAATTCATGTTGTCGCTATTGTAGCAAAGTGGCTAAGAAGAGTCTGCAATTTCTTAGAATCACATGGAGCATAGTGTGGTCAGAGGGTTGTAAGGATTGTAATTCGTTTCTAATTTATTTATCTCTTTATCGTCTATTAAATCTAAGAATAGAAGACTGGGTCTATTTTGAATAACGAACAAGAGTGAGTTGACAACTCATGGCTAGATATGGTCATAAATATTATCATAGGTATCCCTTTTCCCCAAGAGAAAGAAAATAAGACATTAGGAAGAGTCAATTTGATAGAAATAACTGTCTATAAAAAAGAGTCAGCGTAGGGGTAGGCTTTAAATCATGATGTTAATTTCCAGTTAAAGGAGTATGACACTAAGAAATTTAAGATGTTAATACAGTGAAAATTTAGTAGGGGCAAGATGGGGGAACATTTATAAACAATATTGTTATGTTGTATAAAATAAAATTTAAGAATTATTCCAAAATGATATCACAACCAAAATAGAGATGATATGATAACCCTATGACCCCACTGTGCTCCATGCGATTCTAAGAAATTGCAGTCTATTCTTAGCTTCTTTGCTAACAGAAGAATTTTCTGTTATTTTTCGTATATTGATTGACCACGCTCTTACATTACATTGTGGTGCAACTGTTATATAATGTAAAATAGCAAAGGATTTCGTATATTATTAGCAAAACTACATATTTGTAAGTAAGAGTCGTGGCCAAGTGGGCTAAAGACTGTATATGTCTACGAATATCAGTGATTCTAGTGTGAAATGGAAAGTAAAAATTAAATCTCCAATAAAATGTGAAACCGATATTGCGACAAAATTAAAGGTGGCGTGCTCGAGGAAACGTTAGCACGCCGGGCAAAATGCTCAGCGGTATATTGTCATGGGGTCGATAAAACAAGAAACAGTTGAGTACTGGTGGTCAATGTAATTGACTTTCCTCCTCCCCCGAGTTAGCCAAAATTTGAAACCAATATTGCGAGAAAATTAAGGTGGCGAACTGGCAGAATCATTAGCACGCCGAGCAAAATGCTCAGCGGTATTTTGTCCGTCTTTACATTCTGAGTTCAAATTCCACCAAAGATAACTCTGCCTTTCGTCCTTTCGGGGTCGATAAATAAATAATAATAAATTCGATGTAATTGACTCCCCTCCCACTACCTTCCTCGAAATTGTTGACCTTATACTAAAATTTGAAATCAATATTATGTAAGAAAATAAAATGTAGCTGGACATTCAATCCGGGATTCAACTGGTTCTACCACACCATCACCTGAAATACGAATTTATTACCAAGTTTAACAACTATTGGATGGTATGACCCGGTGAATAGAGCAAAAAACAATCGTCTGCGTGGTCGGCGATTTGTATCTTATCCTCAGAACTAGTTTTGACTGTTGCCTGGACACTTATTTTCAAATGGCCCGGTTCAGCAATGTGTACATAGATACCTTAGGGTAACAACATCTCGCTGTCCCACCCAAGCATCCGTGAAAGTAATTATTAGAGAGCACAAAGAGAAAAAGAAACAATAATTAAGAAAATAATGATGGGAGAATTAGTATTTGTTGGTATTTTTGTTGTTTATTTTATCATGTTTTCTGTCCAAGCTACGACAACGTCAATTATGTGACCTAATAAGGAAATATGCTTAGTTAAGCATATTATCTCTTGGGAGGGAAAAAAATAAATAGAACCTTTTCACTACCAACGGTCCTGACGTTTTCTAGTCACCGTGCAATTCATTGTAGCTTGCTTACAAGAAGCTCCTGTTGATAATGAAGTATTTCTAACAAGGAATGGGGCGGGGGTAGAGATCTTGAGGACAAGGCTAATTTAATATTCACTACACGACATCGCATACATTTGTATGTATATATACACATATATACATAATACATACATACATGCATACATACATATACACACATGTATACCCACTTGCACACACTCATATGTAAATATATATATATATATATATATATATATATATATACACACACACACAAACACATATCATACGACATGCATATATATATATATATATATATATATATATACACACACCCCTTAGTGTGTTTAAATTGATCTCTTAAATGAAGTAAGTCACTTGGGTATCTAATTTAGTAAAGCGTTGTTCATTTGATTCAGTAGTAAGGTTAACTAGTAAATTGTGTTCATTAGATCGGATATTTTTGCTCGTATGAAAATTCCCCAGTGAGCAGTAAATCATTTCCAAATTTCCAAGCATCTTTCATATACACCCCTCCTTCTTCAGATAATGCAACTTTTCTTTTTGTCTCCATCTATCTCTATATCTCTCCCTCCTCTTTATATCCATCTCCCCCTTCTCTCTTCCCTCCCTCTCCTTCTCTCTCTCTCTCTCTCTCTCTCTCTCTCTCTCTCTCTCTCTCTCTCTCTCTCTCTCTCTCTCTCTCTCTCTCTGTTTCGTTCTCTTTTAATCTAACGCTTTGTTTCTCATACAATATGGTAAGCATCTCCAGCTGGAATATCTCGATAATGCCAAAAGGACAAATATTTCATTTTTCACAGCAATAAAAGAAATAGCTTCTTTCCATCAGAACTAAATGCCCAGTTTAGTTTTAGAGACCATGAAATTCCAAATTAGACAAGAATTCACTCATCACCCCCACCCTTTCCTTTTGTTTCTTTCTCTCACCTTACTCTCTCTCTCTCTCTCTCTCTCTCTCTCTATTCTTTATCACCCTCTTGATCTTTCTTATCACGGTTATATGAAATATGTGTGTGTGTGTGCATATATATAAAGGAGCACTCCGTCGGTTACGACGACGAGGGTCCCAGCTGATACGATCAACGGAACAGCTTAGTCGTGAGATTAACGTGCAAGTGGCTGAGCACTCCTCAGACACGTGTACCCTTAACGTAGTTCTCAGGGAAATTTAGCGTGACACATAGTGTGACTAGGCTGGTTCTTTGAAATACAGGTACTACTCATTTTTGCCAGCTGAGCGGACTGGAGCAACGTGAAATAAAGTGTCTTGCTCAAGGAATTGAACTCACGAAATTACGATCGTCAGCCGAATGCCCTAACCAGTACGCCATGCACCTT
>NC_142929.1:34872606-34885106 GCF_046866305.1 Octopus bimaculoides | reverse complement strand
TTTTTTAGAGTTGATAAAATAAGTACCTGTTGAGCACTGGGACCGATATAATCCAGTGCACCTTCCCTCAAAATTACGGACCTAGTGCCAAAAATTGGAAAGAATTTGAGTTGAAATTTCGCTGAAGTTGACTTTGTCTTTCATCCTTTCGGATTTAATAAAATAAAGAACCAGTTGACCACTGGGATCGATGTCATTTTCTAGCCCTCTCCCACATAATTTGAGGCCTTTTGCCTATAGCAGAAATAATCATATTGATTGACTCTAAGGCGGTGAGTTAGCACGACGGACATAATGCTCAGTGGCATTTCTTCCGGCTGTTTACGTTCTGAGTACAAATGCTACCGCGGTTAACTTTGCCTTTCATTTTTTTCGGGGTCTGTGTAATCGAGTAATCCCTGACCATTTGGGGAAGAGGTTACTAGTTTGTGCCAAAATTTTAAATAATTATATTGGTCGACTCCGGAGAAAGAATAGGAAGAGTTGGAACCAGGAAGAATGTAACTCACAACAGCGGCAATTTCATTGCCTTATAGTCTTTCAGTTGTTTTGGAGAAAATCGGCTTCAGAATTCAGGTATGGTTTAGGGAACAAGAAGCTTGCTTTGCGACCATGTGGCTTCGGGTCCAGTTTTTAACTATTATACCCCACATTGATCACTCTCTCTCTCTCTCTCTCTCTCCGTCTCTCTCTCTCTTCCTTCTGTATACTAATGTAGGTATGTATGGAGCTCATGTCTGTGACTTCTGTTTGTATGAATTAAATGTAACAGGAACTACAGAAAAAGTATTAAAAATTTACTAAGGCATCTAAAGTTTCATCTCTCTCTCTCTCTCTCTATATATATATATATATATATATATATATATATATATATATATATATATATATATATATATATATATATATATATATATATATATATATATATATATATATATATATATATATATATATATATATATACATACACGCACACACACACGCATACACACACACACATGTTGCATTCTATTGATTAGGTCCAGATCCAAATTTCGTATGAGAAGGATTATAATCGATTGGTAGTATTTCAGTACTGGTTCTTATTTTATCGACAGCCGAAGCAATTAAAGACGAAGTTACGGTGCAGAGATTTGAACTCAAAATATAGTGACACAAAACTAAATTCGTTAAAACACATCGATCAGCATTACATTGTTTGCAACAACTCGACGCACACTCTTCATTGATATAAATATTGATTTTGCACAAGGTCAGCAACTTTAGGGAGGGAAGCAAGTCGATTACATCGACCCCCAGTGTTCAACTGGTATTTGTTTTAGGGACCCCGCAAAGATAAAAGGCAAAGTCAATATCCGCGGAGTTTGAACTCAGAATGTCTAGACAGACGAAATGCTACTAACCATTTTATCTGACTGCATTGATATAAAATATTGTTTTTTTTTCGCCGGACAAAATACCAATAATTTATGATAAAAAAGAACAATCTGTAGAATCTCCATCAGTTTATAACTTGTACTTTATTTAATGACTCTGAAGTGATTAAAATACAAAATCGATTCCAGCTGTGTTGTAAATCACGTATTCAGACAATGATTTTACATATTTCTACATTTAACAGTATCCAGCCATGCAAATTTCCTCGGGGCTTTCACAAACGAACTCAAAAACCGTATTTTCAGCATACAAATCGAATTTTTCAGACCAAGATTTACAATCAAAAGAGGTAGGTTTACTTATATACTCCAAGACGGCTTTTTGAGGACAAAAATTCCATGTGAAATGCGACAGAATCTGGAAAGATAGTGACGATGTTTTAATGTTTACATTTCTTGTATACACTATACACTACGTCGGCTTGTGTGCCGGAAATTGTTGTAGTGCTCTTATTACTGTGACAAAAACTACAGTCCAAAAACTAGCCTTCCTGTTCAGAACCATAACATATTTCATTCCTGAATAGCTATTGACTGTCTACAAAACTTAAGTGAGTCTTTCGATGAAATACTACTCCCACAATTGAAACTACGCAACTGATGCCCACAAAATATGCTAAACCCATCCAAAGGATTTATTCATAAACACCAACTTCTCATCCACTGAGGAACGACTTCTACATTCTATTTCTGTTCTTCAGAGCTAAGTAGTTCCATACCACAGCCACAAAGACTACCCAACGCATCTGCCTCTCCTACTTGTCACCCATTCTGTGTCACCAATCACTATGGATAATCTTTCCTTCTTAGAATGTATCTCTGAACTCTCTAGAATTTCCATTCTCATCTACATGTTTCCTGCAGACGTAGACTTGCAGCGGTTCAGCCCTAACATTAACGGCATCAATCTGACAATCTGGGAGTTAGCCACCATGAGTTTCAGGTTGATACGTTTGATAAGTTCGTTTCTTCTGACTTAAACTATCAAAAGTTTCCTGAAGTTAAAATTCGGCAACTAGCGAAAGGAATCTAATAACTTGTCTATCTTTATTGTTATAACAATATATATGTTATATGCATTAACTCTCAGTTTGCTGATTCCTTGAATTAGTTTCCTGTGTAAATTGTAACCATTTCCCTTAAATTGCTGTTAATAACCTTCAAAGCGAGAGTCCTTTTATCCTTTTGCACAAACCTGAGACTTGCTTCCTTGAAATTTTATATATAAAGCGAAATTTCAGAACAATACCATATTATTGAAATGGATAAAACAATAGAGAACCGTCAGAAGTGATATATCTACTTTGATAATTACTTGTTCAAGTTAATATTGACTTTTAGAGCGCCGTAAATACTTAGAAAGGTGTTGCTAAAATCGATAGAGTTACTTACAAAACATTTATCACGTTTAGTTACGTCCCTTTGCATTCCGAGTTCAAAACTGGTCAGCGACAGTTTCGCTTTTCATCCTTCTGGAATCTATTAGATGATCATCAGTTAATTACGGGTACGTTGATTTAATCGATTGTCTCCAACCTCCAAAACCGTGGTATTTTACCAGTGTCAGAAATCAATACTTTTTCTGATACTCCTAAACGGTAACAACGTACTGGAGTGACAGAAGTGGTAGAGAAGAAATCATCAGTTTGTATGTATTTAGATTCATCCCTCAAACTTATAAGTTCAAATTTACCCAGAGTCAGTTTTGATTTCTAATGTAGGTAATCTTTAAACCGAGGTTGATGCAGATCGCATAGACCCATAATGAAAGGCGTTCTTGTCTTGGCCGCCATGTATGATTTTGTTTGTGTTCTTATACATAGTGTATCTAAGATTATATCACTGGATTCTTCTACTTTAAAGACAGCATGGTGTGGTTTGAGGAAAATTTCGATATAATCATTTGCAGGTTGAAAGATTTCTTAGAAGCTCTCCTCTCGACTCGAATATACCGAAGTCGATTTAATCATTTATATCTGTAACTTTGAGGCTTAGTGACGGTTTCATAGTAGTACTAGCGAAATACCGAGATGCAACTGACAAGCCAGTCTTCACATAGAAGAAAGAATACACTTACTAGAATAAAGAATACACCAGAATGGTTTTCCACAACACAACTCGTACTCAACACTGCAGGCTATCGAAACACACAACAGTTTTATAGTAATGACACTGCCAAGAGGGCTACAGCAAATCACAAAAACAGTTCCAGCTTAGAAGCTAGATAAATTCATTAACTGACTGTTGAATGTTTAGACTAGAAATACATCGCAATGGCGGTGACATGATACGAAACGCCGCCTTTTAAAACTGTTGTTTGGTACATTATCACCTCGTTTATCCATGTCGTTCTCTATGCCGATGCGGGAAATCTATATCCTTGCTTTATAAACCTACACGAACATATTATCTATCTCTAACACTTTATGATACGTGGGCGAACGTAAGAAGCCAGTCTACAGCCTGTATGGTAGTATTCTGAAGGTTCTCCTATTGACTACTTCTTGATAACTATAAACGCAGTTGTCTGATAGCTAGTATTATACAACTTTGACCTGATCAGACGGACGGGGCAGTTGTTTTAAAAATAGTCATAATATGATAGTTAGATAACGCACACGTTCAATATATCGTATTGATTCTATTCATCACAGGCAGCAGTCAGCTATCTCTTTCCTACCTTCTCTCCCCCCCCCCCCCTTCTCTCTCTTTTTCCTTTCCTTTTACCGAATTGCAAATTATTTCATGGAACGTGCTAATATTTTCTGTAAAGAATAGATTTAGACTCAATCGTTATCAGGTAAAGCAGAGGCAGCCTCCAGCTACGAAAATCGCTAGGGTGCCGACCGGATGTCCACCAGGCCTGGCATACCAACGGTTTATATTCCGTTATAAGCAGAATGACAATCAATTTTTATTAGTCTAATTAATCAAGAGGTAAATATATATACAATGGTTAATTGCAAGTCATTGTTGGAAGAGACATTGTATATAATTACATATTTTGTTAACCTCAACTGTCGACTTCAGAGACAGGATTATGCCAAATAACCCCAACAGCCTCAGAATTCTACTGTCATAGGGAAAATTAGGGTTCAGTTTTTGTTTTGCTTTTTTCTTTTTTTCTATTCTTTGTTATCTTTATTGTCTTTTTAAAGCATATTTTCTTAAGTAATCGTGCAAAGACTAACTTTCAGTGCATGAATCACAGTAAGATTAAACTTATTGGTAAGATACAACACACGATCAGATACAACTGATGAAAAGAAAAATTGTAGTTTTTTTTTTGTTTTTTTTGCTAACGAAATTTAAAACCAAATATTGAAAACACCATACTAGATACATTCTTCACAACATATATCGAATTGTTATAGCACCTGTTTTACTATTGAAACAGAAAAATCTAAACGCCTAAGTTCAATATACATTTTTTTTTCTTGTGACATGATCGGAAACTATGTGGAAACACCTCGGAAAAGCTCTCTCTGTTCTTGGATGTTGGGCTTAATCTGTTGCCCCTCCACTCTATTGCAAGGATAGAGATGAAAACATCGGACTAAGAATAACTTCTTCCAGCTGTCACAGAAGCTCCGAAAAAGGTCATGGGTACTATGCTGCACTTCCCACCTATCTACGCAATATTATATATGTGTGTTTCTCTGTGTGTCTGTATATGTATACAGTGTGTCTGTATATGTATACACACATATATCTTTTTCTAAGTTTGACACAAGGCCAGCAAATTAGAGGAGAAGGGAACTCGATTACCTCAACCCCACCAGTGCTCCAACGGTTCTTATTTTATCGACCCACAAAAGAGGAAAAACAAAGTCGCCCTCAGCGGGATTTGAACTCAGAACGTGACGAGCCGGAAGAAATGTTGCTGAGAATTTTGTCCGGTTCGGTAACAATTCTTTTCTACTCTAGGCACAAGGCCCGAAATTTTGGGGGAGGTGACCAGTCGATTACACTGGTGTGCAACTGGTACTTAATTTATCGACCCGAAAGGATGAAAGGCAAAGTCGACCTCGGCGGAATTTGAACTCAGAACGTAGCGGCAGACGAAATACCGCTAAGCATTTGGCCCGGCGTGCTAACGTTTCTGCCAGCTCGCCACCTTAATAAATGTATATACATACATGTACACACATATACCCCCATATATATATATATATATATATATATATATATACATACATACATACATGCATATATATATATATATATATATATATATATATATATACATGCATACATACATGCATATATATATATATATATATATATATATATATATATATATACATGCATATATATATATATATATATATATATATATATATATATACATGCATATATATATATATATATATATATATATATATATATATATACATACATGCATATATATATATATATATATATACATACATACATGCATATATATATATATATACATACATACATACATACATATATATATATATATATATATATATATATATATATATACTGAATCCATGTTAACGAATGCAAAGAAACGAAAGAAAACCTTCACTGTACTCATATGGCTATTGTTTGAATGTATAGAATTAATCGATATTGCACACAAATGACATCGCTATGAAAATATTTACGTAAAAGTAATTTCAATAATATTCTGATCGTGTTATTGCTTAGATTCAGTGTAATAATGAATGACTGAGAAACCTATGATGAAAGACCTTAAGCCGTGACCATCTTGTCTCTTATTTGTTACCGATATGTCTACAACTATATGATCATTAGATTATGTAGTTGTGATAAAAACTTAGATTTGTTTCGACCAAAGATTGGTCCAGGCCATGTCTAACTTAATAGCACCACCAGATAGGATTATCTAAATCCTTCTTACAGTCAAGTTTGGTCTATGGTCCATTCAAGTAGTGAGTTCTTATTGAGTGAGTTGTATCCAGGTATTGGTGGCTTGTCTGGTATTCTTTGAAGAAAGCTGTCTAGACTCCGTTTAAAGCTGATAGGATCCTTTTCCTCTTTTTTCTGTTTCGGAACAATGTTAAACAGGGCAGGGCCTGTTGAGGAAAATAAATTATGCCACAATGTACCTATACGTTGTTAATATGAATTGGGCAGGGACGTATGGCTCGTGGTCCCAGCCTTGGATGAACCTTGAAACTAATGTTCAGGTCGCTTGGGTAATGCTGGCGGTATATTTTCCACATCGTACAAATGATGTACCGCTCGCGGCGGCGCTGGAGAGAGTAGAGCTTCAAGGCTTCGGTTGTTAAGCGATAGTGGTGGGGGGGGGACAAACACAGACACCCACACAAGTATATACATATATACGACGGGCTTTTTTCAGTATCCGTCTACCAAATCCACTCACAAGGCTTTAGTTGGCCCGAGGCAATACTTGAAGATACTTGCCCAAGGTGCCACCCAGCGGGACTGAGCCTGGAACCATGTGGTTAGGAAGTAATCTTCTTACCACACAGCCAATGTATTTATCATATGTGTGTGTGTGTGGGGGGGGGGGCTTGTATACTGAAAAAAAAAGAAAGACAGAAGAGATATGTAATAAGCTATATATACCCATGTGTGCTATTTGCATACACACGTATACACACGTACATACACATATACACTCATGTATATACACATATGCACTCATCTATACAAAGATATACACATATGTATATACATATATATACACAAGCATATATATATACACACATCTATATGTGTATATGCATGTATATGTATGTATATATATATATACGTTTGTGTGTGTGTGTGTGTGTGTGTGTGTGTGTGTGTGTGTGTGTGTGTGTGTGTGTGTGTGCAATGATATTTACGCATGCATGCACAAACTTACGACGAAGAATCAAGATCAGCAGAGTAACATTAAAATTTGTTCTTCGGTATTTCCCAAATACTGAAATTCCAGACCGCTTTGGTTTCAATTTAGCTTGTTGACCTCATTCTCAAAAAAACCCAGGAGTTCTCCAGCCAAATATTTTGATGGGTGGAAGCGTTTAGAAAAGAAAGAATTTCTAATTATGAATAATGAAAAGAAAAAAAATTGGTGGAGCTTCGTATTTCATCGTCATATTTTTGTACATTTTTCTGTAGAGTTTCTCATTCAGGCTATCTTAACACATCTCTTTCAATTTATATTTTGATGGTTTCTCATACGTTTCTGAACCCATTCCAGTCCTTTTTGTAACCTCACTTCTAACATTATATTTATTTCCACAAGTACTTTACTTTACGCATCTTCCCAGTAGTTGCCGTTCTCCTCAAATCCATCCGCTTCATTGCTGAACCAAATTTTCGTGCTTCAATTCATATGTGTGTATGCGTGCGAAAATTTATACAAACATTTATATATATAAATATAAATATGAATTACATATAATGATATGTGTGTGCGTATCAATGTGTGTGCGTGCATCTTTCTCTCTCTCTCTCTCTCTCTCTCTCTCTATATATATATATATATATATATATATATATATATATATATATATATATAATGTATTTATATATATGCATAAATATACACAATTTATACATACACAGTATTTCTTGAGCTCTAAGACTCTTAAGGGCGTTTATCTGGTTTCCATGGCATATAAATGACCGAGATTACAAGAATCTCTCTGAACAGGACAGTGTTCCGTGGTAGGCTTCAAGGCCAGTAACTTTGAAGGGAGAGGAAAGTCGATGTAATTGACTCCAGTGCATGACTGCTACTTTACTTTATCGAATTCGAAAGGGTGGAAAGCAACGTTGGCTTCGGAGGAATTTGAACTCAGTTCGTAAAGAGACGGAAGAAATGCGCTGGGTACTTTTGTCCAACATGATGCCAGCTCACCGCCTTACATACATGCGTACATACAGACATGCATGTGCACACACACACACATATATACATATAATATATATACACACACACACACATATACATACATACATATATATATATATATATATATATATATATATATATATATATATATATATATATATATATATATATATATATATATATATATAACACATACATACATACATAGCTACATAGATATATATATATATAATTATAAACATATAGGGATCAGCAGGAATTACTTCACCAACATACTGAAAATTTAGAAATAGCAGTTAAAACTACTAATTCTAACTACAATTTAGTCTCCAACGGATACCGATATTCATGGCACACATAGAGGACCAGAGGAAAAATAAACGAAAGCAAACCTGCCGTTAGTTAATCATGTACGACGTTTCCGTTTCGTGATTAAAAATTCATTTCACTCTTCAGCATGATATCCAAAATTATAAATCTGAAAATGCTAATAAATCCGTGTACAGTTAACCATGCGACATCAAATATCACAAGAAAAAATCAGCATTTCCAAATTTATATCGACTAGTAAATTCCGTATCCCTCCTCAAAATTACCCCATGTGGGTCGCGAATAGTTCCGCAGAAAAGATTGCAGTTTAACTATCCAGGAGTAGATTATCAATATAGATATAGGTCAGGGAATTGTTAATTAATTAATAAATTAATAATTAACAATTTTGCCAAGTAGTTCAGTATGCAAAAAAAAATTAATTAATTAATTAACAATTCCCTGCCCTATATCTATACATATATATATATATATATATATATATATATATATATATATATATATATATATATATATAATATATATATATATAACAGCAAAATCTGTTTTCAATTTGTTTTATATATATATATATATATATGTATATATATATATATATATGAAGGCAGTCTGCTTGACTCCCTGGAGCGAAGGCGGGAGAGGTATGCAGTAATATATATGTGGAAGATCCTGCAAGGAATTGTGCCAAATTTTGGCATTGAAAGCTACAGCAATGCCAGAACGTGTTGGCACTGCATGATGCCAAGGATCCCAGCAATACCATCGCGCTTCAGGACCAGTTACTTCAAGAGCCTGGGTTTCAGGGGCACCCAGCTTTTTAATATTCTCCCAAAGAGGAACCTGCACAAAGTAGATGTAGGCGACCATACTACCAATGACAAGCGCAAACCTTTTCGTTAACACCTTGACCAAAATCTTAAACTGTATTTAGCAGAGTTATGGGCCGAAAATTCCCGAGCGCGTCCCGATTGTCGGCGTTCTTTCTCAGCAGTGTTATTACACCACGGCTAACAGCACTAGGAATTCTCCCGTTCGGCTGTAAGTTACTGTAGACATCTGCCAATAGACTGCCAAATAAATATGGCATGAAAACATAGAATTCGTATGGCAGACCATCCAAACCGGGCGATTTGTGACTTGTGCAATCGCTTATCGCCTTCTGTATTTCAGAGGCTGTAATCGGCTTTTCGCAGAATCTCGCGTCCGTCACCGAGAGCTGTGGTAAGCCGTCTTGATACGAAGTAAAGTTCGCTACCGTCGTCGACCCATCACCCTCTCCAAACAGCAATGCAAATTGCTGCTGGAAAGCCGCACACATATGCTCAGAACCGAGTATTACGCGTCCGCCGTGATCTGTCAAAGACTTCATCGTCATTTTGTTTCCACGTCGCGTCTCCGTTAACTGCCGCTTAACTAATTCGCTAATTCAGTCCCTGTAGTCTTTGCGAGCCGGTAAGGACGCATTCAACTTCCAGTAACCGAGTCCCTGTCTACAGGTCATTTCTCAATAGACTGAGCATATCACAAATTTGTGATCTGTGTAGCCGACCAATTTGAATTGTGGACAACCTATGCTATAGGTGACTTCACAGTATGGCGGCCATCATAATAATAATAATAATAATAACAATTATTATAATCATTATTATTATTTCTAATCCTTTCTACTCTAGGTACAAGGCCTGAAATTTTGGGGAAGGAGGCCAGTCGATTAGATCAACCCCACTACGCAACTGGTACTTAATTAATCGACCTCGAAAAGATGAAAGGCAAAGTCGACCTCGGCGGAATTTGAACTCAGAACGTAGTGAGAGGCGTGCTAACGATTCTGCCAGCTCGCCGCCATAATAATAATAATAATAATGATGATGATGATGATTTATTTTATTTGCCACCAGGAAAAAATAAAATAAAAAATAATAATAATAATAATAATAATAATAATAATAATAATAATAATAATAATAATAATAATAATAATAATAATAATAGTATTTAAGGAAGCTGACAAATACAAACAAGAAATCAATCTACCTAACAAATACGAAGAAGAAGAAGAAGAAGAAGAAGAAGAAGAAGAAGAAACAACAAAAGCTATAAAACAAATGAAATCCAAACTAAAACTAGAACAGCAACGGACCATGATAAAACAATGGCAAGAAAAGCCCCTACATGGTAAATACTGGGCTAAACTAAATGCGAAAGAAATATACAGAGAAAAATCCCAGCAATGGCTGAGAAGCTCAGGACTCAAAGCAGAGACTGAAGGATTTTTAATTGCTGCACAAGACCAGAGCCTCCCCACCAGAAATTACCAAAAACACATAATGAAAAGAAATATAACAAGTAACTGTAGAATATGTGGAGATCGACAAGAAACAATAAATCATATTATCTCTGGCTGCCCAGTCCTGGCTAAGAAGGAATATATTCACAGACACGACAGAGCTGGGACCTATATACACTGGAAGCTATGCCAACACTATGGAATAACAACAGAAAAAAGATGGTATAAACACACGCCAGAAAAGGTCACAGAAAACGAGAAAGCAACCATACTCTGGGATATGCCAATACACACAGATAGAGAAATTAAGGCAAATAGACCAGATATAGTTGTCAAAGATCATGAAGAAAAAAAAAAGAAAAAAAATGCTTTGTAATTGATGTATCAATACCAGCAGATGACAACGTTTCTCTAAAAGAAATGGAAAAACTTTCAAAATACAAAGACCTGGAAATAGAGATAACTCGAATGTGGAATCTAAAAACAGAAACAATTCCTATCATAGTAGGTGCCTTAGGTATAATAAAAAAATATTCAGACAAATACATAACAAAAATACCAGGACTTACAAATATATATAACATACAGAAAATTGCACTACTGGGTACTGCACACATTCTACGCAAAGCACTTTCAATACAGTAAACATAAGAGCACCACAGCAAACCACAGCACATACCCAAGGCGCACAGAGCTGCGCTCGGTAGTGAAGTGAAAGCACGTTATAAAAATAAAACTATTGAACAATAATAATAATAATAATAATAATAAATAAATAAATAAATACACAAATAGATAAATGTAGCTGTAAATGGAATATGTACTTCATTATCAGAATAAAGTTACTGCCTGCTATAACATTAATTATTCCATATAAATAGGTTTATCGGTAAACGTTATGTTTACTACATTTTTTTTTTTTACTTGGTGGTAAAATATGCAGATATATTCTTTTCTTTTCTACTCAAGGCACAAAGCCCAAAATTTGGGGGGAGGGGGGCAATCGATTAGATCGACCCAGTAAGCTCCTGGTACTTAATTTATCGACCCCGAAAGGATAACAGGCAAAGTCGACCTCGGTGGAATTTAAACTCAGAACATAAAGACAGACGAAATACTGCTAAGCATTTCGCCCGGCGTGCTAACGTTTCTGCCAGCTCGCTGCCTTAATATTGCAGATATAATAACAGACGGATACACACGTACATATACACATATATACAGTCAGATAAACGCGCAGAGTCTTTTTTGAATTATTTGCGTGAGTTGTATGTGTATGTTTATATCTTTTGTCTTTTACTTGCTTCAGTCACTAGACTGCAGCCATGTTGGGCACCGCGTTGAAGAATTTTAGTCGAACTTATTGACAGTACTTATCATTCTTTTGTAAAGACTGATACTTATTCTATCTATAACTTTGTCGAACCGCTAAGTCACGGGGACATAAATACACCAATACCAATTTTCAAGCGGTGTGGGGGACAAACACATACATAAAGAGAGACACACAGACACGCACACTCACATAACTGTATATATATATATATATATATATATATATATATATATTATTATT